>NW_007745645.1:0-14513 GCF_000696425.1 Galeopterus variegatus
TCTAGAAAAGGAGCCCAGAGAGCCTGATGTAACTTGGGAACAATGAACAATGGTCATAATTCACCAAACGTAATTGTCTCCTGCAAGGAAGGAGAAAGCCATGCAGTACATGGTGGGTGCAGAAACAGGTGAAGCCCAGTAAGAGGACTTTGACCATGGATTTCCTCCATTCTGGAGGGTCCTGGGGCCAGAGAGCTAAATGCCCTATGACCGCTCATGTCTGGGATTGGGAAATGGGACTGAAACAGCTACACTGGGCTTGTTTGAGCAGCTACCCCAGAAACTCTTGCCAATTTCACAAGGGCAGAGGTGGGGACAGTCCATCCAGGCAGTGGGAGGGAGAAATGTCCTCTTGTCTCTACCAGCCAATTGCAACCAAGCTACCAAACGTAATTGTCTCCTGCAAGGAAGGAGAAAGCCATGCAGTACATGGTGGGTGCAGAAACACGTGAAGCCCAGTAAGAGGACTTTGACCATGGATTTCCTCCATTCTGGAGGGTCCTGGGGCCAGAGAGCTAAATGCCCTATGACCGCTCATGTCTGGGATTGGGAAATGGGACTGAAACAGCTACACTGGCCTTGTTTGAGCAGCTACCCCAGAAACTCTTGCCAATTTCACAAGGGCAGAGGTGGGGACAATCCATCCAGGCAGTGGGAGGGAGAAATGTCCTCTTGTCTCTACCAGCCAATTGCAACCAAGCCCTGAGTTCAGTGCCCCATGTCCACCTGGCGCCTTGCTGGGCTAGGGAAGGACTTCAGGTGAGACCTCCTTGTTGCATGGGAGGGGCAACCCCCCTACCACACTGACCCCTCAAAAGGGAGCTGGGAGACTTCCCAAAGCAACTGTCCCCAGCCACCCTTGGCTGAGAAATGAGGAGCAGACTCCCACCCTGCCCCCATTGGACTTATGAGGATTCCCTTCCCATACCTGTTTAAATATTAACTCAGCCAGGACAGGCCAAAGCAAACAGGTCACAGGACCAGGGCGGACACGAGGACAGACATCTGTAGCCTGTGGCTCCATATCACCCTCCCACTTGCCATGGATGTGCTCTGGCCCCTGGGGCTGATTCTACTCCTCCTGGGGACCCCCCTCACCCGCGCTAAGCCCCTGTGAGTCTGGAGGACTGAGGGGACTCAGCCAGCTCCCTGCACATCTGCCATCTGCCTGATTCCCGGCTTGCGACCCTGTCTGTTCTGCCGATGCTTCCCCCACTGGGGACCCCCATGACCCCGTACTTGTCTACCGGCAGGTTCATCCTTGTGACTCCCCGAGTCCTGAGGGTCAATAGCCCTGAGAACATCCACATCCAGGCGCACCCGGATTCCGAGGAGCCCCTCCCAAGAGCCCTCGAGGTGAACCTCACTGTGTGGGACTTCCCCATGAGGAAGACGGTGGTGGCTAGAAGACAGCTCCTCCTCTCACAAGCGAACAACTTTATGGACCAGGCACCTGTGACGGTGGGTGAAAGGCCAAGATGAGTGGCCATAAAGGGAGGCTCTGGGTCAGTAATAAGAAGAGTAAGGAGGTGAGGACTCTGGGGGTTTACCACAAGGGACACTGAAGAGTAGATGCAAAGCCTTGATGTCCTTTCCCTCACATGTCCTGTCCATTTAGAAATCAAAAGTCCCCCTAAGCCTGGGCTCCAAGAAGGGCCTGCCACTATCCCATATGATGCTTCTGTGTGAAGTATAAAAGACGCCTTCTGCTGGTAGCTTGGGACGATGAGCATGAACTGGGTTTCATCCTAAATTTGGCTGGGTGCCTTTGTGCAGTGCGCAACCTGCACAGCTGCACAGGGTGACTTTGCTCCCAAAGGCAGAGCCAGAGGGTCCCCACTCAATTGCTTCTCCCAAAGCCCAGAGCTTTACCCCTAGGGAGGCAACCCTAGCAGAGCCTGAGGAGTGTGGGCATCTTTTCCCAGGTCCCTGAGACCCTGGTATACCCCTCACGACCAGGGCAGCAATATGTTATCATCCGGGCAAACTGGGCACCCACCTCAGTCTCTTCATTCATGGAGAAGATCGTGCTGGTGGCTCCCCATGCTGGCTACATCTTCATCCAGACGGATAAGACCATCTACACCCCTGACCACTTGGGTACAGCCCCCAGGCACTTGGCCTGGGGCAGATGCTGACCGTTACCCTCAGTCTCCCCCAAATTTCTGACATGTCCCCCTCCCCTAAGATCTTCTCCACCTTCCAAGGCCTGCCTCTGTCCAAGGTACCCCCACTGCCCAAGACCCTTAGGATGACCCACCCCTCTCCACACTCTCACTCTCCCTTCCTCCATCCAACACTCAGAGTCTTCCCTTTCCCTACAGTTCAGTACCGGGTATTCACTGTGAACCACAAGATGGATCCTGTGACAAGGCCATTCATTCTGGACATCAAGGTGGCCTCTCCCAATGGGCAGTGGATCCTGGACACTGGGGTTATGTTGTGGGCTGAAGGCCTGGGGGCATGAACCACCAGGGCTTTCCCAGAGGACAGTCACCAGCCTCACCCCTTGTCCCCGCAGAACCCGGAGGGAATCACTGTGATCAGCCAGAATCTCCTGGCCAAGGACGGTCTCTTTGCAAACTCCTTCCACCTCCCAGAGCTTGTCAGGTGCCCTGATGGGAGACCGAGGGATGGCGTGGGAGGCTGTCCTTCTTGGTCTCATTCTCTCCTAACTTTCTGTGCCTCAGTTTGGGGACCTGGAATATTGAAGCCAGTTATCAAAGTGCAGCCTCGCAGAAGTTCAAGGCAGCCTTTGATGTGAAGGAATACGGTGAGGATGGTGGGGTGGGACGGGACAAGAGGAAGGGGGCTGGACATGCAAATGAGTTCTCAACGGGAGATGGGGCTGATGTCCACCTGCTGTGTGCCAGGGCCGGGCTGGGCGCTGGTGAGCAGGACCATGACTTCCAGCCCTTGGGGTTTGCCAGAGTAACCAAGAAAGGAGCGAGACAAGGAGGGGACAAAGGGGCAAGGTGGAATGCTGAGGGTGTCCATTGCTTTTATCCCACACAGTTCTCCCATCTTTTGATGTCCAGCTGATTCCAAACAAGACTTTCTTCTACCTCAATGATGAAGCTCTGGGCATTGACATCCGGGCCCGGTGAGTCCCCTTGTCCCCTGCCCTGCCAGAGGACCAGGGACACCAAGAAACCGAATGGGTGGAGAGAAGTGAGCCACTTCTGTAGCATTTAGGGGGGCAGAGGCACCCTTCTGCCACCCATGAAACAGTCTATCCCCTGAGGTTGTACAGACCACATCTGCCACCTTTGAGGTCACACAGACCATCTCTTCAAGTCTGTGAGGTTGAACAGGCCACCTTGTCTACCTAATGGGGTTATGCCATGTCTCATCTCATCTGACACCTCATGGCTTGGACCATCTCTGAAAGTCTATGAGGTGGTACAGGCAACCTTTGTCATCATGAGGTTGTCCAGACCATCTCCGTAGCTCTGTGAGATGACAAATGCCATGTTTGCTACCTTATGAGATTTACAGGCCATCTCCACAGCTCTATGAAGTTGTACAGGCCACGCTGTCCACCTGAGATTGTATGGGCCATGTCTGCCACTTCTGGACATCATACAGATCATTCCTGTAGCTCTAACATGCTGTACAGGCTACCTAGTCTCCCTGATGAGACTGCACAGTTCAACTCTGTCAACTCATAGGTTGGCCAGACTTCTCTGTGGTTCCATATGGCTGTACAGTTTACCTCTACCTCATCTTGTGGGGTTGCACAGGTCACATTTGCAATCCATTGTGGGTTTGTGGGACATATCTATCACCTCCCAGGATTGTGTGGGTCAACAATTTAGAAATCACCTACATTTACAAGGGCCTCCTCTGTCCCTCCCAAAATTGCACAGCCATCTCTGCAGCCACATATGGTATGTGGGTGCTTCCAAGCCAGTAGGACGGCCCTCAATTCCCCAGGTATATGTTCAACAAGCCGGTGAATGGACATGCTCTGGCTATCTTCGGGGTGAAACTAGATTCCCGCCGGATCCCTATCCAAAGCTCCCTGCAGAGAGTGGAGGTGACCAAATCATGACCCCTCCCCAGCCTCCCCAGCCCCCCACCCTTCATCACTCCCCAAGAAGCCATCTTCTCTTCCTCTCTCCTACCCTAAGAACAGGTCTCTGAAGGCCTAGGCCACGTCTCCCTCCAAAAGGACACTCTGATGGCCACCTTCGAGGGCCCAGAAAAAGACTTCATTGGGGCCTCAATCTTTGTCAATGTCACCGTATTTTCCTCAGGTGCCACTCTCACCCAGACCCCTGGATGAGGTCAGGACATGTTGTTCTTTCCCAGCCCAGACCCCTGTCCATGTGACCTAAGGCCACCTCCTAGCCTCAGTTTCCTCTTCAGAGAAATAGGAAAACACCAGAAGGGCCAGGAAGAGCTGAAATTTTGTTATTGTCTTTTCCTGCCTTCACCAAGACAGGGGTCCTATATCAGCAGTCCCACCACCGACCTAGGAAATTGAACCTCCTCAGCATATTCCATAGTTCCTCTGTCTCCACAGGTGGTGAAATGGTCCAGGCTGAGACCCTGGGGGTGAAGATTGTCCAGAGTCCATACAACATCAAGTTCACCAGGACACCTCAGTATTTCAAGCCAGGGATGCCCTTCCACTTTAGGGTCAGCATCTAGGCTTACTCAGCCCAGAGATTCAGGGCCCCCTCCACAAAACAGACCCTTCAGGAGACCAAAACCCACCTAGGACTCACTGGCACCCAATTCGTTTGAGAGTCCATCATGTTCTTCAGAGTAATCCCAAGTTCCCCTCAAGGCTTAACCCAGGTCCCCACAAAGCACAGTGATGGCTCCAGAATCTCTCTATGGGGAAACAACCGGGCTGGAATATGGTGCTTGAGAGCTTATCTGGAGGCTGCATTTGCACAGCAAGCATGCTATTTTTAGATACGTTAATTTAGAGTGGCTTTGAGATGTATGATGGACATTAGGAAATCTAGGGATATCCTTTGGTGCCAATCCTACTCCAAGTTTCCCCCAAGCCTTCCATGTCTTCTCCTACCTTCTGCACTTCCACTCTTTCCGCTCCCAATCAGCACACCATCACTCAGGGTGACCACATATGGTTGTACACTGCAAAACTTTAGGGGGTACTATTCATAAAGACTAATATGAATAGCACTCTCGGTGTTGTTCAGTACACCATTTGTACAGCTACACAAGGCAGTCCTATCCGAATTGTATTCTCAGTTTCCATCACTTACACCAGGCCACTCCCAGGTCTGTACTTCATCTCATCCCAGATTCCACTCCAGGTATTTGTCTCAAATCCTGATGGGTCCCCAGCCTCCAGAGTCCTTGTCCACTGCCAAAACCAGAGAGTGTACACCTCACCCAATGGGGTGGCCAGTCTCACCATCAACACAGATGCAGATCTGGACCAGCTCCCCATCATGGTACCAATCTGACAGGGAAAGGATGGTGGGGTTGGGGCTGTATGAGCTGGAAGTATTGGGGCTTACTTTCCCATCACCCTCCCCAGGTAAAAACTGATGAGTCTCTCAGGCCAGAAGAACAGGCGTCAGCCAATATGACAGCTTGGCCATATTTGACTCAGGATGGGTCAGGGAATTTTCTGCACATCGAAGTAAAGACATTGGGCACAGATGTTGGCAGCAACATACAACTGAGCCTCAACACAAGGCATCGAAACCCCTCAACCAAAAACAAGATCACTCATTTCACTATCCTGGTGAGGGGCTAGGACCAGGGCCTGAGCCAAGGAGTTCTTTCCCTGGAACAACCTTGGCTTGCTGGGTTGGAGGAAACATGAACAAAGGTGTGAAGGTGGGGACAATCTGGGGTGGGCTCAGACCAAGAAGCTGAAGCAAGAGTACTATGGTCTCCCACTGTGGACTGGGACAGCCTCAGGGAAAGGATGCCCTTCTCCTCTCATTCTTGGCCTCCTTTGTCTCCAAGGTCCTGAGTAAGGGCCAGATTGTGAGTGCCAAACATCAATCAAAAAGCCTAGGGAGTGTCTATACATCAACCATTATTGATGTGACTTCAGAGATGCTGCCCTCCTTCCGCATTCTGGCCTTTTATTTACTGCCCAGGGGAGTGAACCGGGACCCTGAGCTGGTGGCTGATTCCATATGGATTGATGTAATTGACAGATGCATGGGAACGGTGAGCCAAACTCCTTGTAGCTGCACATCACCATCATAAAGGTATAGAAAGGGTCTGCACAAGTTCAGGGGTTCCCAGTCTGGGAGACAGGAGAGATGAAGATGTGGCCTTAAGAGCTCAACACAGGGGGTAGAAAAGATGCAAGCAAATAAATATGCAGAATTGGGATTGACCTGGTGGAGTTCCCAGCTGCTCCACCAGAGCAGTAAGGAGCATGAACTTGAAAGTGGAGTTGGGTGGCTATGATCCCCCTTTTCTGACATCTCTCTTTTTCTTGGTTCAGCTGAAGGTTGGCTTGAAGAATGATGGATTCAACCAACCTTTGGAGCCCAACAGCCAAGTGGACCTAAAGGTTACAGGTGATGCAGGGGCCACAGTGGGGCTGGTGGCTGTGGACAAGGCTGTCTATGTCTTGAACAGCAAACACAAGCTCACTCAGAAGAAGGTGAGAGCATATGAGCTTTGGGTCAAGAGGTTGCCTAGGTATTCTAGCTGGAGTCTCAGCTTGTTCAGCTATAGAAAGGGCAACATCAATGTCTGTGAGTATACAAGGAGACAGTACACAGTATAGTAACTGGAAGGTGGTAAAAGCTCAATAAACAGGAGATGACGTGAGAATTACTATTTGAACCTGTGATTCCAGTGTACCATTGCTCTTTCCCTGGAGGGGTTAGATAGGTCCCAAATCTAGGTTTCTCTCTTGACCTCCAGGTCTGGGATGTGGTGGAGAAACATGACACTGGCTGCACAGCAGGCAGTGGAAAAGATAGACTTGCTGTGTTCAAGGATGCTGGATTGGACCTGAAGATCAGCACAGGGATGGACAGCCTGGCAAGCTCAGGTACAGGCAGGGAAGCAGGAGGAAGGCAAGAATAAGCAGTATTGCCTAGTGGAGTTTGGTGTCAAACAGACATGGTTTAAAATCCAGACACTGCCACTTACCATGGGCCAGTCACATTTTCACTCTGTCTCAATTTATTTGTCCATAAAATAGGGATAGTAATAGAAGTAGCTCACCGTGTGTCAGTTCAGA
The DNA here is from genome assembly GCF_000696425.1 of Galeopterus variegatus. Lineage (NCBI taxonomy): Eukaryota > Metazoa > Chordata > Mammalia > Dermoptera > Cynocephalidae > Galeopterus > Galeopterus variegatus. The sequence goes on from NW_007745645.1 coordinate 7,202, forward strand.
TGTAGGTTTGGCATGTGTATCAGATACAAATTAAACAAGGTAGAAGTTTGTTTCTCTCTCAGTAACAATCCAGAGGTTATCCTGGGTCTCGGGGTTCTTCTAGCTTGTTTTTCTGCATTATTGCACGGTGGTACTTCATGATAATCTCATGCCAGGCAGTAGGATGAAGGGAAAAGAAAAGAGGAGTACACTTATTTCACATCTCATTGACCAGAACTGAGTCACATGGCCCCACCTAATTGGAAGGGAGGCTGGGAAATATAGTCTTTATTCTGAGTGGTATGTAAAAGATAGAGGTTTGGAGCTCCAGTAGCACAATCAGTTAGCGTGCAGTACTTATATAAAAGATAGAGCTTTAGTTGCCACAGATGAGAGAATAGAATGGATATGGGGGGAACTAAGAGTGTCTTCTTTCAGCTATAAATAGTAATGTTAATAACAGTTTCTATTTATGACATGCTGGACTCTATGCTAAGTACTTTTATATATGTGATCTTATTCATTATACCCATTTTATATAACTGAGGAAATAAATATCCACAGAATTTAAGTGACTTGCTAATGAATGCACAGTTTTTAAGTAGAAAATCTTGAATATGAGGAGCCTGTGGGATGAAATGAAGTTATGCATTTAAGGCAATGGGCATACAGTAAGCATCCGACAGATATCATCAAGGATGTTGAAAATGATCTTGACAAACATCTTCTCATCCTTCCCTCTGACACACAGACTGGCACTGTCCTCAGAGTCCCCCTCCCAACCGACACCGCCGCTCCCTGAAGAGGCTGGAGACAAAGAGGAATGCAGGTTTGAGCTAAAGCTGGTTATGCCCCTCCTGACTCCCCAATGTGCTGTATTCATCAGGGCTTAGAATAGGAAACCAAAACCACTGTAGGTATTCAAGCAGGAAGAAATTTAACAGTGGGAGTTTGGTGCTCACAAAATCATCAGAAGTGCTGTAGGAGTGGAAGTTGGAAGGCTGCTTGCTGGGACTCGAAATCTCCCCACTTCAGTTTTTATTATCCATGAAACCTCAGGAATCTGCTGCCAGTATCTCTCATGAGGCTGGTAGGTAGATAATGGAACACAAAATTGTGCCTGTTACAAAAACACACATTGACTGGAGCTCACCCATCAGCTACTACTGCTACAGGAAAAAATCATTTGTTTATCTTCTATTTTCCAAATATTAACACAAGAACATCTCGGTCATTGGAGCTAATCCCGTCCTGAGCCTTAGCAGTAAGGGGTCTGGGCAATGTAGTTGTTAGATGCATCAGCTACTACTGCTACAGGAAAAAATCATTTGTTTATCTTCTATTTTCCAAATATTAACACAAGAACATCTCGGTCGTTGGAGCTAATCCCGTCCTGAGCCTTAGCAGTAAGGGGTCTGGGCAATGTAGTTGTTAGATGTCTAGCCTCTGTTGATACAGGAGGAAATGCAGATGAAAGGAGAAATGAGTGCTGAGTGCCAATGGACAATATCTAGCAAACCTGCCATCCCCAAGGCCAGGGTATGAGCCAGAAGAAGAGACTCTAAGCCTGGAGTCAGAGGAATATGGGAGGTAGCACTGGATAGTATTAGAAGTGTGGATTCTAGTCCCAGCTCTGCCGCTTGGGAGCTGTGTAACCTGGGGCAAGTGGATTTACCTCTCTGTAGCTCAGCTTCCTCATCTGAACTCACCATGTGGGTTCAATGTGAAGCTTCAGGGAGAACATACAGGCAAGGAGTGAGGCACAGCATCTGCCACAGTCATGGCTAAATAGAGGCCAGTTGTACATGGCATTAAGGTGGATGAGTCCCAGCTTTTTAGGTCCTGCCCAAGCCCTCCTCTCCCTCTGACTCTGGCCCACAGTGAACAAGTTTAAGACAGAGCTGGAGCGGAGGTGCTGTGAGGCTGGGCTCCGGGAGAGCCCAGTGGGGCTGTCGTGTGAGGAGAGGACCCAGCATGTCCGCTACGGTCCAACCTGTGTGACTGCTTTCCTGAACTGCTGCCATCTGTCTGAGGCCTTGACTCGGGAGGCCCGGGAGGAGCAGCTGCTTCTGGGGACATGTGAGAGGGCCACCACAGGAGATATGGGGTGGGGAGCTCCACTTAGGGGTATGTAGTGCCACGGGGGGCCTGGGGGGAAGGTCCCACTGAGGAGTCTGGTGGGCCACAAGAGAGACATAAAGGAGATCCCACCCTACCTCCACTCCCTGCAGCGGATGAAGATGAAGACTTTGACGACATCTTCCTGGATGACATGCCCGTCCGGACCTGGTTCCCCGAGAGTTGGCTCTGGAAGAAGTTTACTCTGCCGAAAAGTGAATCGGGGTAGGGCCACAACCCCCATGCCGGCATCTGGTCCCCAGCCCTTCCAATCTTCGCGGGTGCTGAACACGAAATAATCCCAGTGCTGACATTGAGCCCTCAGGACAGACCCAAAATAGAACCCACCTAGATGGGGATAGAGATCCCAGGGGGTCTCACAAAATGATGACCCTCTATGGTGACCCAACAACACCCAATAGCTACCATACCCCTAGACAGTGCCCCCCCAACCCAGAGGTCTGTCCAGGCAGCACAGACTCAGTGATGTCCCCCCACTTCCAGCAGCATCTCCCACTACCCCATCTCTGTGAACGTGCCAGATTCCATCACCACGTGGCAATTTGTAGCTGTCAGCCTCAAGACTGGAAAAGGTGACCCCAACAAGCCCTGTGCTGAGGGGATGGGAGAGTGGTGGGCCTACCCAGCCCCCCTCTTGGGGGGTCTGCTTAAACCCAATGTGCTCCCCCGGCCCTAGGTCTCTGCATCTCAGACCCCTTTGAGTTGACAGTTATGAAATCCTTCTTTGTGGACCTTAAGTTGCCTTCCTCCGTGGTCAGGAATGAGCAAATCCAGATCCAAGCCGTGCTGTATAATTTCAGGGATCGCCAGGTCAAGGTGAAGCCCTAAGCCCTCATCCTCCCTGTCTCTGCCCAAACATCTGTCAATGTGTTTTGTAAAAGGGAATGGAGTGTATCCATTACTGCAATGGGTCAGTGAAGTGGTGGACCTCTTGGAAAGCTTCTAGACATTTTCTTATTCAAACTTTACAGTAATCCCATCAGATGGGTACTATTATTGTTCTTGGTTTAGAAATGAGGATGCTTAGGTACAGAGAGGTTAAAGAGCTTGCCTGAGGTCACATAGCATGTAAGTGGCAGAGGTGGCTCTGACCCAGGCAGGGTCTGTGATCTCAACCACTCTGCTGTGCTGTCACCTACACAGGCAATCTCAGGGCAGGGGTGGAAAAGGGACAAAGGCCCTAGGGTTCTGGGCCACCTCATGCATCAGAACCTGCCCTTCCTGCCCTAGGTCCGAGTGGAGTTTCCCCACAAAGAGCCACTGTGCAGCGCATCGAAGCCGGGGGCCCCATCCCGCCAGGTGGTGGTCGTGCCCCCCATCTCCTCCAAGATGGTGCCTTTTGTGCTTCTCCCTCTAGAGATAGGAAAAGTGGATGTGGAGGTCAAGGCTGTGGGTTATGGGGCCCAGGACCACGTGAAGAAGACACTCTTGGTCCGGGTAAAGAGCACCCCCACCCCCTTGCTGCTAGTGCAAACAGCGCAGCTTCTTCTGGGTCCCAGGCTGTTGATCATGGGAGGGGCAGGTGGGCCCAGGATCAACAGATGGGCCTCCCAGGTGGGAATGAGGTGTGAGAGAATGGATTGGAAGGTTCAGTCAGTGGGCTGGGCTTGAGGGGGTCACAAAGTCCCCACTCTGGAACTTCGGAATCTGGCCTAGATTCAAATCTTGTCTCTGCTGTGTGACCTTGGGCAACTTACTTAACTTCTCTGATCCCCCATTTCATCATTTATGGGGTGGGATAATCATCATGCCCATGACTCATTAGAAAACTGAAAATTACCCACAACCAGCATACCACCCGTCCACAATATTTTGTTTACTTGACAAACACATGTTCAGCACTTAAGATATAAGTGCTTTGAGAATATTAACTCATTGAGCCTTCAGAACAACACTATGAGGTAGGGACTATATTATTCCTCAGAGGCAGAGAGGGGTTAAGTCATTTTCACAAGGACACACAGCGAGGAAGCAGAAGAGCTGGGATTTGAACCCAGATATTTGGGCTCCAGAGTCTGTGCTCTTAAAAGCTAAGCAATGCTTCCCCTTACTTGTCATTATGATTGTCGTTTTTACAATTGTTGTTGTTTCTAACTTTCTCCCTTTTCTCATCCCTCAGGCTGGGGGTCAGATACAGCGAATGTCCCATAGCATCCTCCTGAACCCCCAAGGTTTGTGGGATCTGCAGGTGGTGTGTAGGAACCTGGGGCCATGACAGGGAGGAAGGAGGGGCTGAAATGAGGGTGTCTGGCCAGGTGGGCTCTCCAAGTTCCTCCTGGGCTCTGCACACCCTGACCTTCCCAGCCCCAGAGCCCGTTTGTCACAGAAGTTTGTGCCTGCTCAGGTCAGACCCAGATGGAGCTGGTGCAAAGACAGGACTTTTTGAACAAGGTGCCTGACACACAGGCTGAAGTGTTTGTCAGCATCCAAGGTGCCTGGACAGAGGTGGCTCCTGGTGGGGTGGTGGGTATGGGAAGATAGGGAGGACCAGAGCTAGCTCCTCCAGGGCCAGACTAGTCACACAGGCTGGAGGGGCTGGGAGTGGCCATGTGGGCTTATCGGGGGGCCATGGTAGCTTGGGCCACTTCCCAAGGTGGCTCCACTCGCCCGCTATAGGTGACATCCTTGGGGAGACCCTCTTGGGCAGCTTGACACCTGGAGAAACCCAGCGACTGCTGCGAGTCCCAACAGGCTGCCCCGAGCAGACACTGAGCTCCCTGGCCCCGGTGGTTATCCTGACCCGCTATTTGGATCTCTTGGGCAGCTTGACACCTGGAGAAACCCAGCGACTGCTGCGAGTCCCAACGGGCTGCCCCGAGCAGACACTGAGCTCCCTGGCCCCGGTGGTTATCCTGACCCGCTATTTGGATGCCACCGGCCAGTGGGGCAAGGTCGGGGTGGAGCACAGGGACCAGGTGATGAAGAATATTGTCAGCAGGTGAGAGCGGGACCCTTCGTGAACCTTGATGAGAATGTCTGGGTCTCTCTGGGAGAGTGGCTGGGCTACCCTCAGACAACCACACCCAAACTGTGACTCCTCTCCCAGACTGCAACATAATACCAATTCCACCAGGTAGCCCCCCAAACTGCTACCGGTGAGAGCGGGACCCTTCGTGGACCTTGATGAGAATGTCTGGGTCTCTCCGGGAGAGTGGCTGGGCTACCCTCAGACAATCACACCCAAACTCTGACTCCTCTCCCAGACTGCAACATAATACCAATTCCACCAGGTAGCCCCCCAAACTGCTACCCCTAGATGACTCCTTCACCCTGGTGCAATATAACAGACTCCCTGGTCCCCTAAGCAGTGACCCTCCAGGTGATGCTATACCCAGACACTGTCCCAGGCCACGCTCCCTCGGTGCCACTTCCTGAGCTACATCCCCAGGTAACCTCAGGGGACACTCAAGCACTAAACCTGAAAATAATCCCAGGAGGCTTCCTCCCAGTTACATCTGAATGCCAACACCTCCCCGGGTTATGAACAAGCCTCCCAGGTAACAACCAGAGATGGGCAACCCCAGTAATACCCTGACAGAGACCCCCCAAGTCAATTCAGATGCTGACTCCTCTCCCAGACTACACTCGGCCACCAACTCTCCATTCAGTTTCTTTCAAACAGTAACCACCCAGGTAGGACTGAGACACTGTCGCCTCCAATGTCACACCCAAATAGTAAACCCCCAGATAACCTTTAGGTAGTACCCAAGTGGCAATGCTCAGAGAGGATTTCTGAGAGGTGCCCTTCCAAGATTACACTCCCAGGTGACACAGACACACTGATTCCCCAACTTCACAACCAAGAAATAATCCCCAAGAAAGTTCGCAGGTAGAGCCTCTTGGGTTGTCTCTTTTCCTGGTTTACACTTGGATGGCAACCCTTCCATGATCCCCCCAAGCAGCAACTCCCAGGCACACTCTTCCCCAGAGTCCCCAAGGTGGTGGTTTTCCAGGTTACTTCCAGCCAGATACAATTACACCCTGGGTCCCCCGCAGTCACACCTGGGCCATGACCCTCATTTACACCTGGGCCCTGAAGCCTTCTTAAAACACCTGGACAGTGGGTCTCCTCCTACAGATTACATCTAAGAGGGATGCACCCCCAAGTCACACTCATACCCTGCCCCCCTCCCAGCTTGTTCCTGATAACTGACCCCCTCCACAGGCCACACCCAAACACCAACCTCCCTGAAAGCCCTGCTCCATCCATTTCCCCAGGTTACACACAGATGTTGACACACCGGAGTGCAGACGGCACCTATCACACCTCCAAAGGAAGTCCAGGAAGCACCTGGTAAGGATGACCCTGTCACTCCTGCCACCTACGCTCTGGAAGCCCGAGGGGCCAGCCTGAGACGTGATGACCCAGGGACATCCACGCTATGGGGTTTTGGGGTGGGCCGGTGGCATTCCATGCCGGCAGACCTGGAAAACAGCAAATGGGGGTGGGGCCGGGCTGAAGCAATGTGCTTCACGGTGTAGACTACCCTGGAATGTAGATGCCCCACCCCAGAGCCCTCTTGTGCTGTTCCCAGTTGTCACTCTCTCTCCCAACAGGCTCACGAGCTATGTGTTTCGGGTCTTCGCCCTGGCCTACCCCACGATGACAATCAGCATGATCGACCCACCCTCTCTCTGTGCCATTGCCAACTGGATCACCCAGATGCAGGCGGAGGATGGGCACTTCTTGGAGAAGGGCCCTGTGGTCATGGGGTCCATGCAGGTGCTTGCTGCCCCCTTGTCTGAGTCATTCCAAAAAAACTCAGGTGTCTGTGCACTCATCAGGGGATTTCAGGCCCCTGATCTGTTCTCCAGTAGAATGAGAACAGGGAAGAGCCGAGGCTCAGTGCTGAGGATCACATTTCCGTGGTCTGGACCACTCTGTGCTCTGTTACAATGTGGGTGAGGCTGGGCACATTTGGGGTCTGGTCTCCTTCTCACTCCAACATCAAGCAGTGGCCAGTTCTGGCCGTCATCCCTCTGGGACTGAGTCCTCCCTGTCCCCCAGATGGTGCACCCATGCCTACCAAGAGTTCCTCCACACCAGCCTCTAGAAATATCTTTCAAACACTGACATTTATTCTCTCACAAACCTGGAGGTTAGAAGTCCAAAATCAAGGTGTTGGCAGAGCGATAGTCCCTCCAAAGGCTCTCGAGAAGGATTCTTTTTACCTCTTCCTGCTTCTAGTGGTGA
>NW_007745646.1:0-10169 GCF_000696425.1 Galeopterus variegatus
AATAATCATATACAGTGTATATTGACAAAATAAAAATTTAACAACAACAAAAAAAAGAATAATAAAAATTGACCAAATTTAAAAAAAAAAAAAGAAGTTTGGGAGAAATAGTTATTTTCCAGACAAACAAGAGCTGAGGGTGTTCACCAGCACATGATCAACCCTGCAAGAAATCCTTAAGGGAGTCCTGCATCTGGAATCAGAAAAACTATAATCACTACCAGGAATACACAGGAAAGAACAAAACTCACTAATAGAACAAAAATGCAAATGAAAAAGAGAAAGAAACTAAATCTTACCACCTCAAAAAACTAACACCTAAGACAAACAATAAAAAGAGAAGAAAGGAGCAAAAGATATTTAAGACATCCAAACAAAAATTTATAAAATGCCAAGAGTAAGACAATACTTTTCAGTAATAACAACCATAAATATAAAGGAATTAAACTCTCCACTTGAAAGACACAGACTGACTGATTGGATTGAAAAGTTAGACCCAACTATATGCTGTCTCAAGAAACTCACCTCACCTATAAAGACACGTACAGACTAATAGCAAAGGGATGGAAAAAGATACACCAAGCAAATGGAAACCAAAACTGAGTGGGAGTAGCTATTCTTATATTGAATAAAATAGACTTTAAACCAAAAACAGCCAAAAGAGATAAAGAAGGCCACTATATAATAATAAAGGGATCTATCCAACAGGAAGACATAACAATCATAAATATTTATGCACTCAACACTGGAGCACCCAGATATACAAAGCAAACACTCTTAGACCTAAAGAAAGGTATAGATCCCAATATGATAATAGAGGGGAACTGAACATCCCTCTGTCAGCACTGGACAGATCATCTAGGCAAAAAATCAACAAGAAACACAGGATTTAAACTACACTTTAGACCAACTGGATCTGGCAGATATCTACAGAAAATTTCTTCCAACAACTACAAGATAGTCATTTTTCTCATCCTCACATGTAACATTCTCCAGGATAGACCACATTTGAGGTCACAAATCAAGTCTCAACAAATTTTTTAAAAATTGAACTCATTTCAAGTATCTTTTCAGACCACAATGGATTGAAACTAGAAATCAATAAGCAAAACACAGTAATTTATGCAAGCACATGGAAATTAAACAACACACTCCTGAATGACTTGTGGATCCAAGAAGAAATTAAAGAGGAAGTCAAAAATTTCTTGAAACTAATGTCAATAAAGACACACCATACTAAAACCTGTGGAATACTGCAAAAGCAGTACTAAGAGAGAAATTTATCACAATAAATGCTTATGGGAAACAAATACAAAGATTTTAAATAAACAACTTAACAGTACTCCTCAAAAAACTAAAAAACAAGAACAGTCCAATCCCCAAATTAGTAGGTGGAAAGAAATAATTAAGATCAGAACAGGACTAAATGAAATAGAGACCCAAAACAATACAAAAGATCAATGAAACAAAAAGCTGTTTTCTGAAAAGATAAACAAAATAGACAAGCCATTAGCTAAGCTAACTAAAGAAGATAGAAGGCCCAAATAACAAAAATCAGAAATGAAAAAGGTGACATTACAACCAGTACAAGAGAAATATAAAGAATCATTAGAGACAACTATACATCAACAATATTGAAAACCTGGAGGAAATAGATAAATTTTTGGACACAAACAGACTACCAATGCTGAACCAAGAAGAAATAGAAAATCTGAGCAAACTAATAAGAAGCAATAAGACAGAAGCAGTAATCAGCAGTCTCCCAACAAAGACAAGCCCAGCACCAGATGGCTTTACTGCTGAATTCTGCCAAATCTTTAAAGAGGAATTAGTACCAACTCTCTTCAAACTACTCAAAAAAATTGATACAGAGGCCAGTCTCCCAAACTCATTCTATGAGGCCAGCATCACCATGATACCAAAACCACACAAAGATACAACACAAAAAAGAAATCTATAGACCAATATCTCTGATGAACATAGATGCAGAAATCCTCAACAAAATATTAGTAATCTGAATACAGCGACATATCAAAAAAATTACACACAATAACCAAGTGGGATTCATCCCAGAGATGCAAGGATGGTTTAACATACACAAGTCAATGAATGTGATATACCACATCAATAGAAGCAAGGACCAAACCATATGATTAACTCAATAGACACAGAAAAAGGATCTGACAAAATTCAACATCATTTCATGATAAATACTCTCAACAAAGAAGGTATAGGAGGAAAATATCTCAACACAGTAAAAGCCATATATGACAAACCCACTGTCAATATCATCCTGAATGAAGAAAAGCTGAAACCTTTTTCCTGAAAAACAGGAACAAGACAAGAATGCCCACTTGCACCACTCCTATGTAACATAGTGTTGGAAGTACTACCCAGAGTAATCAGGCAAGAGAAAGAAATCAAAGGCATACAGATCAAAAAAGACAAAATCAAACTGCCCCTATTTGCAGATGACATGATCCTATATATAAGAAAAACCTAAATATGCTATAAATAAACTCTCAGAGCTGATAAACAAATTCAGTAAATTTAAAAGATACAAAATCAACATGCAAAAATCTGTAGCTTTTTTACACTCCAATAATGAACTAGCAGAAAAAGAAATCAAGAAAGCAAGCCGATTTACAATAACTACCAAAAAAAAAAAAAACCCTAGGAAAGATCTCTACAATGAGAACTACAAACCATTACTGAAAGAAGTTAAATAGGACAAAAAAAGATGGAAACACATTCCATGCTCTTGGATTGGAAGAATTAGCGTAATGAAAATGTCCATTATAGCCGAAGTAATGTACAGATTTAATTGCAATCCCCATCAAAATTCCAGTGACTTTCTTAACAGAAATAGAAAAAAAAAATCCTAACATTCATATGGAACAACAAAAGACCCTGAATAGCCAAAGCAATCCTGAGTGAAGAAATAGATAAATAAAGCCAGAGACATTACACTACTTGACTTCCTATTATACTACAAAGCTATAGTAACAAAAGAACAGCATGACACAAGTATAAAAACAGACACTCAGTCCAATATAACAGAATAGCGAACCCAGAAATCAACCCACATACTTAACTGCCAATTGATATTTGACAAGGGTAGCAGGAGCATACATTAGGGAAAGGACTGGCTCTTCAGTAATTGGTGCTGGAAAAACTGAACATCCATATGTAGAAGAATGAAACTAGACCTGTATCTCTCACCATATACAAAAATCAACTCAAAATGGATTAAAGACTTATACATAATACCAGAAACTGTAAAACTACTAAAAGAAAACACAGGGGAAACACTTCAGGAAGTACTACTGGGCAAAGACTTTATGAAAAAGACCCTATAAGCACAGGCCACAGAAGGAAAAGTAAACAAATAGGATTATATCAAACTAAAAAGCTTCTGCACAGCAAAGGAAACAGTTAACAGAGCAAAAAGACAACTGATGGGAAGGGAGAAAATATTCACAACCTATGCATTGAACAAGGGATTAATATCCAGAATGTACAAGGAACTCAGACAACTTAACAGTAAAAAAACAAGTAACCCCATTAAAAAATGGGCAAAGGAGCTGAATAGGCATTTCTCAAAGGAAGACATACAAATGGCCAACAGACACATGAGAAAATGCTCAACATCATTCAGCATCAGGGAAATGCAAGTCAAAACAACATTGAGATAGCATCTCACACCAGTTAGACTGGCTATTATCAAAAAGACGGAAAGGGCTGGCCCGGTGGTGCACTGGAGAGTGCGCCACTTGGGAGCACGGCGGCTCTCCCGCTGAGGGTTCGGATCCCATGTGGAGACCGGTTCCCGCTCACTGGCTGAGCGCAGTGCGGGCACAACACCGAGGGTTGCGATCCCATTGCCAGTCCCCGGTACGGGTGCGACACCGAGGGTTGTGATCCCATTACCGGTCAGTAAAAAAAGACAAAAAGGAAAAAAAAAAAAGACGGAGAATAACAAATGCTGACAAGGATGTGGACAAAGGGGAACCCTCCTAGACTGTTTGTGGAAACTCTTGTACACTGTTGATGGGAATGTAAATTGGTACAGACATTATGGGAAACAGTGTGAAGATTCCTCAAACAACTACAGATAGAACAACAATATGATCCAACAATCCCACCGCTGGGTATACACCCAAAGGAAGGGAAATCATCGTGTCAAATGGATACCTGTACTCTCAGGTTTATCACAACTCTACTTACGATAGCTAATATTTGGAACCAACATAAATGTCCATTGATGGGTGTCTGGATAAGGAAAATGTGGGATATATACTTAATGGAATACTACCCTGCCATAAAAGGGAATAAATTCTGCCATTCGCAGCAACATGGATAAATCTAGAGAAAATTATGTTAAGTGAAATAAGCCAGGCACAGAAAGAGAAACACTGCAAGTCCTCACTCATGAGAGGGAGCTGCAAAAAAAGGAGGGGGGGCTGGGGAGGAAAGATACAACAATCATAATTGCTTGAACTGGCAAAAGGAGAGACTAGAACTGTGGACACCAGAGGTGGGAAGGGGGGGGGAATAGGAAGAAACTGGTAATGGGCCACAAAACATGTTTATATTGTGTAATGATAAAATAGAAAAAAGACTGTATACATTCAGAGTGTACATAATGATTTCATATATATGTATACATTATGTAATAATTATCACAATCAAATTAGTTAATACTCCCATCACCAACCATGCTATAAGTTAGATCCCCAGAACTTGTTCATCTTATAACTGAAAGTTTGTACCCTTTCAGCAATATCTCCCCATTTCCCCCACCCTTCAGCCCTAGCAACCACCATTCTGCTCTCTGTTTTTATAAGTCTGACCTTTTTAGATTCCACGTCTAAGTGAGATCATACAGCGTTTGTCCTTCTGTGTCTGGCTTATTTCACTTAGCGTAATGTTCTCTAACCTGGTTCATCTATGATGTCACAAATGGCAGGATTTCCTTCATGCTGGTGCAGATATCTTTGCAAGACACTGATTTCATTTCTTTTGGATATACACCCAGAAATGGGATTGCTGGATTCTATGGTGGTTCTTATTTTTTAAGGAATTCCCATACTGTTTTCCATAATGGCTGTACCAATTTACATTCCCATCAACAGTGTATAAGAGTTCCCTTTTCACCATATTCCTGCCAACACGTATCTCTTGTCTTTTTGAAAATAACCATCCTAATTGGTATAAGGTGATATCTTGTGGTTTTGATTTGCATTTCTCTGACAATAGTGATGTTGAGTACATTTTTATATACCTGTTGGCCATTTGTATGCCTTCTTTGAAAAAATGTCTATTAAGGTTCTTTGATCATTTCTTAAATCAGGTTTTGTTTTTTTTTTTTTTTTTGGCTATTGAGTTTTGTGAGTTCATTATATATTTTGGATATTAACCCCTTAGCAGATATATTGTTTGCAAATATTTTCTCTCACTCCCTAGGTTGCCTTTTCATTTTGTTGATCATTTCTTCACTGTGCAGAAGGGCTTTAGTTTGATATACTCCCACTTAGTTATTTTTGCTTTTGTTACCTGTGTTTTTGGTGTCATATCCAAAAAATCATTGTTAAAATGTCCACAGTACCCAAAGTGATCTACAGATTCAATGCAATCCCTATCAAAATTTCAATGGTATTTTTCACATAGAAAAAACAATTCTAATATTTGTATAGACTCTCAAAAGACCATTAATGGCCAAAGCAACCCTAGAAAGAACAAAGCTGGAGGCATCACCCTTCCTGATTTCAAACTCCCTGAAATAAATCCATGCACATATGGTAAACTAATTTTGTTAAGGACACTAGGCTTTAGTTTGATATACTCCCACTTAGTTATTTTTGCTTTTGTTACCTGTGTTTTTGGTGTCATATCCAAAAAATCATTGTTAAAATGTCCATAGTACCCAAAGTGATCTACAGATTCAATGCAATCCCTATCAAAATTTCAATGGTATTTTTCACATAGAAAAAACAATTCTAAAATTTGTATAGACTCTCAAAAGACCATTAATGGCCAAAGCAACCCTAGAAAGGACAAAGCTGGAGGCGTCACACTTCCTGATTTCAAACTCCCTGAAATAAATCCATGCACATATGGTAAACTAATTTTGTTAAGGACACTAAGAATACACAATGGGGAAAAAAATCTCTTCAGTAAATGGTGTTGGGAAAACTGGACATCCACATGCAAAAGAATGAAATTGGACCATTGTCCTACACCATATACAAAAATTAACTGGAAATGTATTAAAGACTCAAATGTAAGATCTGAAGCCATAAAACTCCTACGAAAAAAACACAGACCACCAAGCCATCTTTTAAAATGAACTGGAATTTTTCAAGTTGACTGAAAAGAATATCTTGTCCTCATCAGATGAGACAGGAGAGTTTGTTCATCATGAGGTCATAGAGCTAGGAGGTGCCCTCAAGTGGGAAGGTGAATTTATAAAGACAAGCAAGTAAATGCTACAAACCTATATTTCAACTGTGAGATAAAACCAGAGGAATTCTTTTGACAAATTTAGGGAAAATAGCCTGTGTTCCACAGATTGTAATATGACATAGAGTTGAGAGTTTTGCCATAGACTTTTCATGTGACATTTAAAAAATAAATTGTACTCCTATCTTATATTTCTTAATTTTAATTGCCCCTTTTCTCTCTCTAGATTTTGTCTATTAATTCACTTTTTAATTCCTTACTTACCACTCTCTCTGCAGACTTTCTACATCCATTTCTAAATTCCCTGGCCCTTCTGTAAATATGCAGCAGCCGGGAGCAATGTGGTCCCAGACTATGAGGTCTGATGAACCTGTCCTCCGTTGTTACGGAATGTAGGTTCTCATCATTATAATTCATTGCAGTGCAAACTCTAGGAGCATGCTGTGTGTGACAGGGCACGCTTTGAAAAGAAATGAATTCAGGAACTTGAATGGAGAAGGTATTTCCCGATTTCTACATTCTTGCCATTCAATTAATTAATGTCATTGTAATTCAATTTATTTAATAAAGAGATACACTTGGAAACTTCGTATAATTTGGAATGTTTAAAGAAGAAGATAAAGATATAATTTGGTTTCTGGTCTGTCCTATAGGTGATTTATAGAAAATGTTTGTTTATTCTCAAAAGTCACAGTGTATTCACAAGATTCCTCCATTGAAATAATGCCCATAGATGGGCCGGTATCATTAATGGATCATTTCATTGTGCTGTTTTCTGGTGAATGTGGCAGGGTGAGCGGTTACACGTGCCAGGAAACCTGAAGCAAAGCACAAGAGATGTAGCTCAGAAAATTTGAAAGGAGTTAGGCACAATATGTGCGTCTCCATTTGAAAACAGATTTTTCCTACATGTTGCAAAGGAGAAAGAATGACGAGTTGCATATTTTGGTTGCAGCCCAGATAAGTGAAAGGCTTAGTCTAAGACCTTCGGAAAGTTCACGGCAAAACCAGGGTAGGGATCGCTCCCAGGAGCCCCAGTTCTTCTACTGTGTGGCATGTCCCCTTACTACTTTCTAAATTACTTTTTTTGTATTTTAAATCAAAATAATGTACTGATTTTTAACTTGTTTTAGAAACTTCAAATCAGGATTTGGCAAGCTTTTTCTGTAAAGAGACAGAAAGTAAATATTTTAGACGATGCAGACCACATATGATCTCTGTCACGTATTCTTCATTTGTGTCGTTCGTTTGTTTGTTTGACCACCCCTTAAAAGTCTAAGAGCCATTCTTAGCTCTAGGACCACACAAAACAGGCTGCAGGCCAGATCTGGCCAGCGGGCCGCAGTGTGTCACCCACTGCTTTAAGTCATTGTTATCTTAACAGCAATATGACTTAGGGCACCTCACAGAGTGCTTTTTGTAGAGATAGTACACCTTTGGGGGGAAGGACACCCTGGGCTCTGGAGTCGTGGTTCTCTGATCTGATCGTGTGGTGGGGTCAACCCACTCACGGGACATCCCTGTCTACACAAGGTGCACATTTTTTAATCATCTGAAACAAGTGATAAGGATAAACTGAAGTGAGGGAAAGTAGCATGATCCAAATGAGAACAGGCCTAGAGAGCTGCCTCTAACCCTAAACTCCATACACTTATGGTATTTGGAATGTATTCCCCATACCAGCAGACGTCAAGAATGTTCTGAATATGTGAGCGTTCTGTACATCGATAGGCCTCTATCTGTAATGCCATAGAGCCTGGAGGAAGAGGAGAGAGCTGCCCCACATCCCCCCAATGAATGAAACAAACAAACGAAAGGATCTACATGATTATTGCCACTTTCAGCAGCAAAGGCTCCCAATGTGAGTCCCACTGTGTTTCTGCAGAAGACAATGAGGTGATTCAAGCATTGTGGAAGAATGAAACTCTGCAACTCTGTAAATGATTAAGAAGACTATAGTATATATATTATGTAAATTATATAATAAATATGATATAATTTTACACAATAAATTTATATTATATAATATATATATACATATATTCAGGAAATTTAACTCTAACAATTGTCCAATTTATTATAGTAGAAAAAAATATTCTATCAGAAAAGGGACTCCAGGCATAACATGTAAATATAATCATGACAGTTACCACTTACTGAGTGCTTATGACAAGGTAATCATTGTTATAAATAATCAGTGTGACTACTACTCTCATTCTGCAGATGAAGAAACTAAGGGAATAAGTGATCAAGTTGATATTCAAGCCCTAACCATTGCACTTTCTGCTCCAAGCCACCCAGCTAGACAGAGACTAGGATTTTGAGTATTTAGATGCATACATTTTTATTAAAAGTGTCAACAATGTAATAAGTAACTTGGCCATTGTTTAATACATTTGAGTTATTCATAAAAGTAAAAAGGTACTTCTTAATTACTAAGATTATTTTGGGGCCTATAAAACTTAAAACATTATTTTTTGACCTATAAAACTCAAAATATATACATAATCAAAACATCACATTGCACACTGTAAATACATACAATTTTTATTTGTCATTTATACCTCAATGAAGCTGGAGGAAAAAGACTCAAAAATGTCACTCCCTGTCAACCGGCACTGACTACAAAATGCTCTCTTAAGAGCAGCCATTAAATTAATTAATCAAAACCTATCAGATTTATTGAGATTAGTAAACAAAATATATAAGCAACAGAAGTTGGAATATTGTTGCTTTAATCCATCAACACATTAAAAACACTGAAATAATGCAAATTGTAAAACCAGGTTAAAATTTTAAAGGAATTTAAAATCCTAAAAGAAGAACTACAGCCTCAGAAAGTGCAAACATTTTAGAGAATGTATTAAAAGGGAATTCCCCAAAACATTATTTCTACTAATGTTGGAACTTGATTTTGTTGCATTGAGAGTTTCAGATTTTTTTTTTTGACAAATAAAAATTGTATATATTTATTGTGTTCAACATGATGATTTGAAATATATATGTATTGTGGAATGGCTAAGGTCCTTTTAAACAAATACATGTCTTGAACCACCTATGCTAATATGCACTGGTGATAAAGATCACTATTGCTCAAAAGATGACATTTAACACCTTATGCTAAAGATTACATCTCAATAGAATACAAGTTAAAATTGTTTGAATTACTTTTCTTAAAAGTTTTATTGAGATTTTTCTTTTTAGCTCTGTGTGACAATTAATTTGTGTCAGCTTTATAGAAAACATGTCTACATTTCTTCAATCACTCTACTTTATATAACATGATTGACCCGAAGATTTAGAGGGCAAACCTAAGGCCAATATTTAAAATACTAAAGACATATTCAGGGACACTGGACCTGTTGGATAGTTCACTTAAAAGAACAGTAAGAAAGAAAGTTGTGTTTTGAAAGCCAGGTATGATTTGAAAATGTAGAGGTTAGAAAGGAAGTGGTAGTCCGTGTGCAAACCGCAGCTGGTGTCCCCCACCAGGAAGGACGGATACCCCAACACGTCCAAGCAGGGCCCAGAGGGCAGTTCAGCTTCTGGATAAAATGTATAGAAAGTTAGTTCAAAAATCACTGAAGAGGGAGACAAGACAAGACTGTGGAGTGCCTTAGATAAAAGATTGAGCAATTAGGTCTGTACCCCAGGGGAAACCATGAACCTTAAATCCCAGGACAGTGACAGCCAAGGGTGGTGTAAAC
>NW_007745646.1:11994-14512 GCF_000696425.1 Galeopterus variegatus
AAGGTCCACTCCAATTTATAAAAAACATGTGACTATTTCCACACTCTGCTGCTGAGTCTACAATTAGTAACAAAGTCCTTCAGCACACATCACAGCCGAGGTTCACAGCGTGTGTCGCGCTGTGATTGAGAACTCTGGACAGTCGACTGCCCTTTAGAGTGACAGGCACAGGCCTGTTAAGTCAGAGTCTCCTAACAGTGTCCACATCATGTGCCCAGAGGTGTGTCCCAACCCCGACTCCACTCCGACCACACCTCACTCACATTCCAGGCCTAGCCTGGGAGCAGGTTCACTTTGAGGTGCTTGTTGCATGAAGGAATGATTGGGAGAATATATGAAGCCACACCAGAGAGATGGGGACGGGCTGGATGGCTGACAGTGCCCTCTGCTGACACCTCCATGGGGACCCTGGTGTCCGAGCTATTAGGGTTCAGCAAGGTCACCATGGTGTCCTACTAAAGACTCACAGTGGCCTGTGAGAGCCAGGGTGGCTGCTGGAGAGCTCAACCCACGGATGGAGCATTTCTTTGCTGATGGGGATCCTCTGTCAGATCCAGAAGACCCAGGAGCAGTCAGCACTGGGCTCCCTGAGACAGCACCCATGCACCAGGGACAAAGCCACTGCCCCACTTGGATCCGTTCCACTCTGTATGTGTGTGCACTGTGTCACAAGTGTCTTAAGAAGAATTCTAATTAACATTCAGGCAAGAACAACTCTGGACGAAGCGAGTGACTTACTGTCTGACACAGTGCAGAAATTTTTCTGTCTCTTTATGCACTGCCAGGATTCAAAAGAATGTGGGGCAGAAGCTATTTTAGGCACTATAGTTAAATTGATAGAACAACTTTCATTAAACTAACCGAAATGCTGTGTCTTCATGCTTAGATGCTCGGCATCTCTGCTGTCTCTTGAACTTTCTACCATTGTGAAGACTGTTCTTCACACTTGTTCTGGGTTCAGGAGAGCACCTTTGGCAAGATGCATAAGTAACACAGTCTGACTGACCTACATGCTTTGCCTTAACCTGCCTCCCCTTCCAGGTGTACTAAAGAAAATGTAACAGTGATAAATTGGAAATCCTCCAGGCTGCACAATTTCCAAATCTCAGGAAACACAAATGCAAGTGTGCACATGCTGTCAAGGCAACATTTACAAAAAGGGTGAATGATGTGACAGTGTCAATCTCACCAACACATAGCAGTGAAATTCCTAATTCAGTAGTTGCCAAGTTCCAGCCCTGGGACCAGCACCTGCCAGATTTCATCAGAATCATTCCAACGATTCTTAGACACAAAAAAGAGAACCAACCAAAAGCTCCAGATCCCATCCCAGAGAGCCTGGTGCATTAATTCCGTGATGGGGCCTGGGGGTCTGCATTTTAAATAACTTTTCCAGGTTGTTCTGATGTACAAGCACATTTGAGAGTAATATCTTGATCAGAATCACACAGGGGAGAAAACTTATACAATCATTTTTGCAGACTCATTTTTAAATGGATCCAGAAGCAGAAGACATGATTCAAAAGGAATTCAAAAATCTTTCCATATACAGGCCTTGATCACATGTATTTAAAGTCTACAAAGAGCAACTAAAATATAATCTTCACTTATTAAAATAAAACAAAGGTGAGAATCAAGATGGCTGAGTAGACGGTCCCCAGCATCACTCTCTCCCACAATCGACTGATTTACAACTATTAAAAAAACAGCAACTACCAAACTGGGGCCACTAGAGCTCAGGGGAAGAGGAGGAGAGACCTACAGAGTTCATTAAGGTGGGAGAAGCTGTGATGAGAGAAAGAAAGGACTGCTCCGACCACTTTGAGCCCTGGCCATTTCAAGGCTGGCCCTGCTGAGCACACAGAGCAGGAGCTGACAAAAGCCACAACTGTGCCTTTTGTATGAAGTTGCTTGGAGACTGCATAGGAGAGGAGGGCATTGGTGCACCCAGGCCAGCAAGACCTGTAGACCCACATAGGAGCGAGGGGCCACAGACAACTGAAAAAAGGAGCCACTCAGAGGCCAGTGAATCATTGCAAGGGACTGGTGCATGGCCCACCCCATGAGAAGTGTTTGGAGTACAGGGAGGTGGGGGAGATGGGCCCACCAGGAGAACAATGGGGCACAGCGTGGACAGCTGATCTGCCTTCCAATCAGTGCAGGCCACTCAGTGGAGACTGGTCCGGAGTATAGCTCCTCAGGGTGTGCTGTTTGCTGAAAAGACTCAGGCCCAGACCAGTTTCCACAAAATCCACATGTACCAGACCTCACAAGACCCAGAAGTGCTCACAAGACCCAGAAGTCAATAATTAAAACCTGAGCGGCACATAAAGCCTTCCCCAGAGAATCAGCAGCAAAACAGCAATTTAGCTCAAACACAGGGCTCAAGTGCTGATCCCCACAATAAGTTCCCCCATTTTAGAAGCAAGCAAAGGACAACAAATTAGTTCCAGTTCGGATGTTAAGTGGTGGATGTAGCTAATAATTCAACACATAAGTCTAAGAAAACACAAAACAC
>NW_007745647.1:0-11908 GCF_000696425.1 Galeopterus variegatus
GTTAATCTGTCTTTTTTTGGGTCTAATTTATAGGGCTGCAGCCAGAGAACTTGGGGGGCAGAGGAAAAGTATTTTTTTCCTCCCCTCCGTTAGGAGGTGTGCATGTGAGCATGGGTGTATGGGAGGGCAGGTGGAGAGCTGTTATTGAACTGTTTTGATACAATGGCTAGAGAAGGCCTCATCTAGAAGGTGACAAGCTTTCTGGTCAGCCCTTTGTCTTCTACTTGTCCTTCTTGTCCCTTCGGGGAAAGCTGTTCCCTGGACATCCATTTCACCAAGTAAGGTGCTCAGAGTTCTGCAAAAATGACTAAAATCTCTTAGAAATATTTTGAGGATTCTTTTTGCATTTGGAAGCATTGTTTTGACACCTTGAAAAAAAGCATTACTCATCTTTTAAGAAAACTGTGTGAATGTAGCTTGGACGTCAACCTCAACTATTTTTTTTCCCTTAAGCTAAAAAGCTGCCAATCTAAAAGCCTCGGCCTTCTGGGGGCAATTTGAATTCAGCTTTGAGGGTAAACTGCTGCTTTGTTTTGGGGAAATCTGTCGTCTAAGGCTTTTAGATATGCAAATGAAGCCTTCTTTCAAAAGCTGTTCTTTTTCCCGTTATAGTTGGAGCAGGCGTAAAGGTAGGGCAGTAACTGGAAGCAGGTGTTTCAGATGGAGATGATGAGTGCTCTGTATAGTCATGAAAACTGAGTGTATCTTTTATGTTTTTACCGAATTCCCCCATCCCCCAAATGTAGACCCCGTAGTCTCTGAGAACCGATGCTTGTTCTAGCCGAGATTGCATGTGTGCTCACTCTCACTCCTGCCATTGTCCGAGAGAGACAGAACAGGGCTGGCCTACAAACCAGACTGACTCCATTTTCCCTGCAGAGGACACTTTGTTACTTTTCCACTCAGTCATGAGACCCCCCCCCCAGAGCACGTGATTACCCCATGGCCTGCCCTGCTAAAATAAATGAGATAAGAGGGGAACAGATATTCACTGAGTTGCAAAACCCCTTCCCCAAGGCTTGTTACAACATAACTGTTAGCTTTGTTTAAAACTTATTATTATAATGAACAGATCTGCAACATAACCAAGCCACTTTAGACAAGCCCAAGTACAAAATGGCGCCGCCCAACTCCTCCCCTCCCCTCCCCCTTTCCCTTTAGGAGAAGCCTCATGAAACTTTCCGCGTTTCCGCATGTGCAGAACTCTCCATCCCCATGACCTAACTCAATCCCCACCCCGGAATTACATCACCCAGCTCTTGGTGCCAACATACCAGTATAAGCTCTACCACCCCCACACCTGGGGCTGTCCACCATTTTCAGGGCAGCCCCGGGCTGTTCCCCACTTTGAGCGCAGCCCAGCAGATTCTTTTCCTTTAATAAGGCTTGAATGGTACCTGGCATCTCAGCTCTCTTTCAATAATCTACCCATTTTTTCTTTTCCTGTAATTGTAAAAATTAAGTTATAGATAGCCTTAAGACTCCTTTAGGAGTTCTTGCATGTGCACAAAGCTTCAAGGTGACTGCTGTAGTGACCCTCTGGGGTGGTGATAATGAGCAACACCATCATCTTGGACCTAATGTGCAGGTGCAAGGACCAAAGCCCTAGCTGAGCATGCACCATGACCCAACCATGGGCCACCTCCAGAGGTGCAGAATGATGCCACTGGCCTGCACCCCTTGCCCCATTGCCCTATAAAGGACCCTGAACAGCTCCCCTCAGGGGGCTAGCTTTCCTGTAGCTACCTCCCTTATGCACAAGTCTGTGTCCTCCTTTAAATAAAGCATTGCTTGCTTTACTGCTGGTCGCGTTGTTCATTTCTATGACTATGGAACCCAAGAGCCTAATTCGGTAACACAAGCATTTGCCAAAGATTAGGAGGGGAGACACCACTACAGTAGGAAGAATGCAGAGGCAAATGGACACCTCAAACTGGGGGCAGGGACCCTAAAAATGATCAGACTGAGATTGTTGAAGCTTATTTTTCTAGACTGTTAAACTCAATACTGTCGAAGCAGCAAAATGAATGTTATTAAAAATTCAACAACCTGGACTTTGGAAAAATGTGCAATTATTGACTTATAATGGATTATTTTTTCCAACTCTTAGGGGAAATCCCTAATGTGTTGGAGATGGTATATCTCTTACAAATTACTGTTGCAAGAGCCCAATTATGAGGAAGAGAAATTAAAATTCTTGGAGGCAAATTTTTAGATTCCTACTCTCTCTGAGTCAGGCAATAGTTTTGCTCGGACTACACATTGTAGGCAGAGTTCTTGAACCTCCTCTGTGGTGGAAGGGGTGAGCTGGCTTCTGCTACTTGGAGGAAAGATGGGAACAAGGCAAGAGTTCTGTTAAATAAAAATTATAAGAGGCCATTGTTTTGGACTAAGTTCCTGCACAAAGCCCCAACAGATCAGACTAAAAAATCAAAATGGAGCCACCCGTGCTTCAATTTCAGGTCACCAAACCTAAACTAAGTTGTGGTCTGACCTTCAGAGAAATCAGGAGAGAGAGAGAACAGTCAATTTCCCAAACAGGCCAGTTTAAATCTTCACTAGGCATGATAATTAAGTTTCCTCTGTTTTAATACTTAAATAATCAATTATTTTTCTATTGTTCTGTCTCCCTGTCCTCATCTTACAAGGAAAGTGCCAATCTGCTTTTTGTGCCTTGTTTCTGCTTTCTTCAGCACTGCCCCCCCCTTCTATCTGTAAAGTCACCGTCCTTGCTCAGCTCATTGGAACACTTATTCTGTTTTATGGAATGAAGTTTTGCCCGATTGGGGAATCACAGTAAAGCCAATTGAGATCTTTGAATTTGTTGTAATTTTGTCCTTTGACAGTTCTGAACTTTAGTTTGTTTTTAGGATCTGGGAGTGACCACTTCTAGCAGCAGTTGTTAGGCAGAAAAAACTTTCTCTGCCTTCTTAGGTTCAGTTCTTAGGGGCCTGAAAATTAAAATGGCAAAATGCAGATTAGCAAGAGAAAAGATAGATTTGTATTTACATATATGTAAAAAAGTTCACAGAGAATTGCGACTCAAGGAGAGGGTTAGAATTCTAGGCTTATATGTTACCTTAATAGGAGACAGGGAGGGGCAAAGAGGCACTTCTGCAAGAACAAATGACTTCTTGGGGTGGGGACTCAGAGAAAGAGCATTAATGGAAAGAAAACTGACTATTTGGAAGGATAAATGGGCCCTTAAAATAAAAGATGGGAGATATGGTAGTTTTGTGACAATGCATGGGTGTGGTTCCAACTTCTTGCTCCTGAGGAAAGAAGATTAGAGTTGCTCTCGGGAAGGGATTTACAAATACTGGGTTCTTTTGCGAGGCTCTGCGTTTAGGCAGATAAGGAATTTCAGTAACTTAAATGCCATCAGCTCAAAATAATTTTTTATGCCACAATGGCTTATTCTAGACCCCTTCATAGTTTAGGCCACTCTGTTTTGTTTGTCCCTTAGTTATCCTTATGTCTCTCTTAAATACGTTGGTCTGGTTTTAAGCTGTGGAGGACTGGGGACAGGACTCTTCTGTGCTTATTTGACAGAGTAAGGCTAGGCCTGTGAACCACACTGACTCCATTTTCCCTGCAGAGAACACTTTGTTACTTTTCCACTCCTCAGTCATGAGGCCCCCCAGGGCACGTGATTGCCCCTCAGCCACCCTGATAAAATAAACTGAGGTAAGAGAAGAACAGATATTGACTGAGTTGCAAAACCTGTCCCCAAGGCTGTTTACTGTAATTGTAAAAATTAAATTACAGATTGACCTTAAGACCCTTTTAGGAATTCCAGCATGCACACGAAGCTTCAAGGTGACTGCTACAATGACCCTTCTGGGGTGATGATGATGAGTGCCACCACCATCTTGGACCTACTGAGCAGGTGCAAGGACCAAAGCCTTAATTGGGCATGCACCCATGAAGCAGCCAAGAAGAACAGAATGGACCAGTGACACTGGCCTTAACTCATCCCCCTTAACTCCTTTCCCTATAAAAAACCCTGAACTGCTCCCCTCAGGGGGCTAGCTTTCCTGTGGCTACCTCCCTTATGCATAAGCCTATCTCCTCCTTTAACAAAGCATTGCTTGCTTTACTTCTGGGTATATTGTTCATTTCTATGATTTTTGGACCCAAGAGCCTAATTCGGTAACACTCAGGAAGTGGAAATAAATTATCATGGTGGTTGCAATGGGAGACAGGTGTGCCCAGCATAGGAGTCTTCTCATGAAGGAATTGGCATCTATAGTTGAACAAAATATGGTGAGGATTTAATTTCTGAAACTCAGACTTGTGGGAGCTTGAGCTGTTATTATTTGACATTAAAAAGTCACCTTCTTTTCATGTCCCAGGTTTGTGACATCTATGACATATTTATTTATTCAACAAACATTTATTAAACTCCTAATATGTGCCAGGCACTGTTTTACGTATTTGAGATCTATCAATGAGTAAAAGCAGACAAAAATGGCTGACCTCACAGAGCATCCATCCCAGAACGGGAGACAGGCAATAAATAAGTAAACTATGTAGCATTTTGGAAGGTGATAAGTGACATGAGAAAAAGCTAGAGCATGTAAGATAAGGAAGTAAAGAGGGTCAGGAATAACAGGGTGAGGAGTTGTTGCCATTTTAAATAGGGTAGTCAGGGTTGGCCTTACTGAGAAGGTGATATCTCAGTGAAAACTCGAAGAAGGTGAGGGAATCAGCCATATGGATATCTAGGAGAAGACTGTTCCATGCAGAGTGAATTGCCTGTGCAAAGGCCCTGAGGTGGTTGTGGTAGGCTGAATGATGGCCCCCAAATATGCCCATGTCCTGATGCCTGGGACCTTTGAGTATTATTTTATATGGCAAAAGGGACTTTGCAGATATGATCAAATTAAAGATCTTGATATGGGGAGATTATCTGAATTATTCACAAGGGCCCAATGTAATCACACCTCTCCTTATAAGAAAGACATAAGAAGAGTCAGAGTCAGAGCAGAAGGAGATGTGATGATGAAAGCAGAGGTTGGAGTGACGCACTTTGAAGATGAAGGAAGGGGCCACAAGCCAAGGAATAAAGGAGGCCAATAGAAGCTGGAAAGGACAAGGGAATTAACATGCTTCTCAGAAGGAATTACCTTGGCTTTAGCCCAGTAAAACTGATGGCAGAATTCTGACCTCCAGGCTCTAAAAAAGTAAATTTGTTGTTTTAAGCCACAGAGTGTATGGTAATTTGTTATAGCAGTGATAGGAAATTAATGCAGTGTGGCTGTGCCTAAGATTGCTCAAGCAACGGAAAGGCCAGTGTGACTGGAGAGAGAGAGTGGTGGCCAAAGAGCTCAGAGAGCTACACAGAGTGGGGCAGCCCTCGTGAATCCAGGTGAGGCTTTAGTGTAGAGGAGTGAAATGATCTGACTTCTGCAGTGGACTGTGTGTGCGTGTGTGTGTTGGAGGAGGATTGGCAGGGAGTCATTGTTGGTAGAAGAGAGATCGTGTAGGACCTTATTTCAATAATTGAGGAGAGAGATGATGATGGATTAGATCAGGGGGGTAGTAGTGCAGGTGGTGAAATATACAATACTTTAAAGACACAGTCAACACTTTGTCCTGACAGATTGCAGGATATGAGAGAAAGAGAGGAGTCAAGGATGGCTCCAAGATATTTGGCCTGAGCAGCTGGAGGGCATAAAGCTAGGCTAATGTTGGAATCCTGCCGATGTAGCCAATTGTCAAGCTACGAGACTATGCCAGTTGTCAGGCTCTTTTACCTGCCAGTAATCCTGCACCGACTGAGCCAGTTGTTGAGCTAGGGCTGGGTCTGGAGCTCATAGACTCCTCAAGCCCATTCAGAGACTGAGTCACAAACTCTTCATATGCCAGGCTGGGTCACCAGATCCCACACATGCCAGGCTGGGTCCCCAGACCCCTCACACACAGGTCTATGAGCTAGGTAACTGGCAAAAAGGTCCTTGGAGCTATAGGTTCGAAAGCATGGCTGCACAAGTGGCGGCCGCCCGAGGCAGTAAACGCCAGCCAAGGTGGTGGCGCCATGCAGGTGCACTAACTCTACCCACACACAACCTGACCACAAAGGATGCTTCACCACCACCAACCTGCTCCAAAGTGAGGGGGCCTGATTAAATTATTCTATTTTCCCAAAAGAGGGAAAGAGTTTCCAGTCAACTAAACGGAAGAAGACCACAAGTAGAATATGGATCTATAGTTCAAGATATGTATTAGACATCCAAGTGGAAATCCAAGCAGGTGGTCAGATACATAGGTTTGGAGTTCAGAGGACATTTTGGGATGGAGATACATGTACGGCCGTTGTTGACAGTATAGATGCTATTTAAGTATGAGATTGGGTGAGATCACTGAGAGGGCGATTGCAGGCATTGAAGAGAACAAGCAGTTCTAAGCCCTGGAGCATTCCATCTTTCAGAGGTTGGGAGAAGAGGAGGGATCGCCAATGAAAATTGAGAAGGAGCAACCAGTGGGGTGGAAGCAAAATAAAACATTTTCTTATCCAACTGACAACAAACACTTGAACTTTAAAAAAGAAACACATAACACTCCAGAGACCAGAGAGGTCCCTGTTGGGAGATATCTCTCCATGGATCTCCTGTTTTTGCACATCTTCTAAGCAGAGGCGCTGATGGTCTTTATTCCAGACTCCAGAATCCCCTTATTTTCGATTTCCACAGCAGTTACATTCAACCACACTTTGAAAATATTATATGGAAAATTCCAGAAATAAACAATTCATTAGTTTTGAATTGCACCACTGCTCTGAGTAGCATCATGAAGTCACTCACTGTCCTGCTGCGTCCTGCCCTGGACATGAATCATCCCTTTGGTGGACCTCTCCATGCCGTTGATGGTCCCGTCTGATGGTCACTCAGTAGCCTTCTCGGTTCTCAGATTGACTGTCATGGTGTTGCAGT
Organism: Galeopterus variegatus; assembly: GCF_000696425.1. NCBI lineage: Eukaryota > Metazoa > Chordata > Mammalia > Dermoptera > Cynocephalidae > Galeopterus > Galeopterus variegatus. The sequence goes on from NW_007745647.1 coordinate 6,936, forward strand.
GCTTGTGTGCAAGTCACCCTTATTTTACTTCATAAAGGCCCCAAAGTGTTAGGGATGCTGACGATATGGATATGCCAAAGAGAAGCCATAAATTGTGTCCTTTAAGTGAAAAGGTAAAAGTTCTCCACTTAATGAGGAAAGAAAAAAAATTGCATCCTGAGGTTTCTAAGATCCACAGTGAGAATGAATCTTCTATTCATGAAATTGTGAAGAAGAAAAAAGAAATTCATGCTAGTTTTGCTGTCACACCTTGAACTGAAAAAATTATGGCCATAGGGCTGACCCCGTGGCTCACTCAGGAGAGTGCGGCGCTGGGAGCGCAGTGGTGCTGGTAGCTCCAAGGCCGCGGGTTCGGATCCTATATAGGGATGTCCAGTGTGCTCACTGGCTGAGTGCGGTGCGGACGGCACCAAGCCTAGGGTTACGATCCCCTGACTGGTCACACACACAAAAAATTATGGCCATAATACATGATAAGTGCTTAGTTGAGAGGAAAAAGGCACTAAATTTGTGGGTAGAAGACATGAACAGAAGAGTGTTCTGACTGATGGTAATAGAGTTCAGTACTATCCATGGTTTCAGGCATTCACTGGGGATCTTGGAACATAGACCCTGTGGGTAAGGGGGGACAACTCTATTTCTCTGAGAAAAGATATAGTATTTCCCTCTGGAGCAGAGACAGATTTGTTTACTGTCCAGTAAAATAAAGATAATGCCTCCCTCCAGAGCAAATTTTAGGTTGGTTTGCCTATTGTCATTATAGAAGACTGCACATTCCTATGCTTGGGTTTCCTCAACTGTGACACAAACTTACCTGGGCCCTTTGCATGGCCCTTGAGGGATATGGGGTGGAAACTGACAAATATGAAGCTCACACTTCTTGCTGTCCCATAAGTGATAAAGTCCTTTGTCTCCGGCCCAGGAGTCTCAGGTGTACTAGTGTCTATGAAACAGCGGCAGGTAATGTATTAGCTTGCATGTAGGGCAAAATCTCAGACCCTTCACAGTTCTCAATAGCCACAATTCTTCAGTTATCTGGATGTGCTGATAATTGTCCTGCTGCATAAGAAGATAAAACACTAAAAAGTTTGCATACTAACAATTTTAATGAATAGCCTTTCTAAAATTTAACACATACATTTCCACCTTCTGGAAGAGGAAGATTCTGAAATAGACTTTAATGTTTCTGGGTTTGGTGTATGGTTGGGCCCTAGAGGCCTACTGAGTTATTTAGAGTTGTTGGTGTCTACACCTGTGACTCTCAAATTGTCCTTTATATAACAATCACCTAATAAGCTTATGAAAAATGGACCTTCCTGGGCTACATCCCCAAAGATTCTGCAGCTCAGAGCCTTACTTTTTTTTTTTTTTAACAAATCCCCAGGTGATTGTGATGTAAGTGCTTCAGGCCCACACCCTGAGAATGTCTGCTCTATGTGAAATGGCTTTGGTCTGACCTCTTTGGGTTGCATTTTATAGTTGTTTATCCTCCTCCCTTACTGTCAATTGAAGATTACTTTTGCTTACAGTGTGACTACTTCTAGCAGTTTCTTACTCCTGCTTCATATTTTTGTACCCTACAAAACACAAAAATTTGTTAGGATTGTGTCTAAATAAAGTTAAAATAAGCTTTAAGTGAAGACAGAGTTATTCCCCTGGTGCAACATGTGTGACCTTTGGTGTAAAGCTTTTGTAACTAGACTTGATCTGTGTAGAGTCATTTTATTTGATTTTTTTGATTATTAACTGTGTTTCAGAGAGATGTCACCATATAATCATTCTCTGCATAATTGAATTTATTGATTCCATTCCTTTCCCCAAAATAATTTGAGGTAGTTTTACAATATTTAGTGATAACCAGAAAATTTACTGATAATCATTTCCTCAAAAGAATTTGAAGTAGCTTTTACAATGTTAACAAAAAGGTAATAAAACAGAAAAAATCAGAACTACTGAAAAATGGAGAATGCAGAATGGTGCCATATGAGTTAAATTATTGCCATATTGAGCTTCATACTTACTTGTGAGATTCCTGGCAGTCAGTGCAAAAGGGGAAATACAATAAGCTACAGTTTCTTCTTATTTAAAAGTAAGAAGCATAGGTCTTAGAAAAAATGAAGTTTTTCCTGGCAGCATATTCTAGAATACATTTTGCCTGAGGGGCTTTTCTTTATAGGAGACATTGAGTGATAGGTTCGGTAACCTACCCAACTATTTTTTAAACAGCACATGCAAAGACAAATGTCTTTTGACTGTTTCTTACAGCATTTCATAGAAGCTTAAGGCATCATTAAAGCATAACTCAGTTAAGGCAATGCTGTGAGGTGCTGAACTTCTCTGTTGCAAGTATACATCATCTTGGTGATTTAATAAAGTGAGGTAGGACTATGTTTAATTTTTGCAGAAAAAAATGTTTTCAGAGAAAATGTTCACATTTATCTTCTGGGATGGATGGTTGATGTAATATTTCTCAGTGAGACAATTTGACTGTGATACATAATGTACCTACTGCTCTGACCCACTGGTTTAGTTTGCACATCCCACATTATGTTCCTTTTTTTACATAGAGATCTGCAAGTACCCTATATGGATCCTGGCTGGGAGGGGCTTCTGTTGCTTTCTAGATTGTTGTTCTGCTCACCACATTATTTAAAACTTGCCTACTTTTAACTCAAACCTTAAAACTTCAGGGTACTCTTGCACTTATGGTCATTTGTGCTTATGCTGTATGTTTTGAACACATACATTCATTCATCACACAGTCCTCTGAGGCACTGCATAAAAATTACCACCTTAACTATAAGACATTATGTTAGCCAACTGTGTGGCTAAAAGAGATGTTTAGATACTAGTTGTCAGCATGGTTTGAAACACCCACCTAAAGATGGAAATTGCAAGAGCAGCAAAAATCCAACATGCCTCTAAACACAGCATTAGAGAAACAATGGCTGCCAATATTGGTCAGAACAGAACAATTTTAGAAAAGGAAGGGCCAACATATAAAATTTGTGGTAAGTAAGAAAAAAAAAAAAACCCAGGCATTTGTCTTTACTTGTAAGTATCCTGTTTAAGTTGAGAATAGACAATTGGATACATCACGCTTTATGATGTGTTACATCGAGATAAAAATTGCTGCTAGTTTCAGGTTTTTAGTGCTATGATTAGAAATAAACTCTTCTGTACATAGTAAATTTATTTTTGTTATTGTTATTGTTAAGTGCATTTTTCTTTAGACTTTTCTACAGTTTTTTCAATAAGTACCGACCAGCTTCCTTCTTAGGGCACAGAGGTTTTTTCCTTGGTAGAATATTATTTGTGTTTTGAATTGGAGGGCCAGCACAAAATAGCTGGCATTTCTACTTGAACAAGGTTTCTGTTACCTTGAAATACTTTTTACCATTCATCAGCAAGCAGCATGGCAACCAAGATAATTATATAAACACTTTATGTAAAAATATGTTATCTACATCTGTGTAATTATGTAATAACACAATACAGTAAGCTATATTTTCAGACTACCTCTCAGAGAGAGATTGCAAAGCTCTTATACAGATATGCTCTGAGACATACAGGAAACTGAAGGCAAGAAGGAATTTAAAAATTGACAGAAAGATTGAAAACAGTCTGTTTCCAGAATTCTCAATTGGTACCTTAAATATTAAAATATATAGCAAGAAAAACAAAGTATTTGCAATTTCTCAAGAAACTTTTATATACTCCCCCTCCCCGTAATGATCATCTGAATGAGATGGTTAAACATTCTTGTCATAAATTCTTACTTGTTGGGTAAATAGGTTAGATATTTTCCAGTATGCTTGACTGGACATTGAAGAACATTTTGGGGCTATCATGGGGGACAAAGTTGGGACCTTTACTGGTGGTGAGCATAGTTTCCAGCAGCCAAACACATCCTCCGATATGAGTCCTTGCTAATTCTTAGAAATCAGGAGAATTGGGAAAGAGCCCCAGTAGGTCAGAGAAAGTAGAGAATCAAAGTAATTACTAAACAAAATGGCTTTGTAGGTGACTATGATTGACAAAAATCAATACAATAGGATGGAAAGCAACTGGCTTTTCTCTTTTCAGTTTTTGAGATTTATTGGTCCTATTGAGATAGGAGGTGCTCAGTTTCTATGGGCTTGAGTTACAGGACACACTTCTGGGTTTCAAGCCATTCTCCAAGGTCTCGGGCCCCTCTTCTAGGCCCTCCCCTAGAGGAAAATTATTGTTGCTAGTTAGACCTATTTTTGGCACCCACATGGGGAAAATGCCACCACAAGGTGCTGGCTTATGCAAATCCAGTGGCTGGGCATACTCAGCAGAGAAGGGTTCTATAACCCTAATAGCTGAGCATGCTCAGTGGAAGGGAGTTGATCCTTTGAATGACCTTCCTCTAGAGGTGCTAAAGAGCACAGAATATTCTTGAATATGTCTGGTGCATGTGATAGGACTTGACTAATGAATATGCTCTCAAAAGAGGTCAACTGAGTATGTGCAAGACTATGTTAAATAACTGGGCGCCATTCTCTTAATTGAATATTCTTTAGATAGTGAAACTATAAAAGCTGGATCCCAGCAGAAGGGGGGATTGTTGCTTACTTTCCTGGGGTCAATATGCACTTCACTGGCTGAGGTGTGGTGTGCTTTACTTTGTATCAAACTTACTTTTAGCAGGTGGTTGCTTGCTCTCTTGAGATCTAGGGCCGGGGGATTAAAAAACCCAAACAGCTGCTTTAGTACCTTTCACACACTGTCATTATTATATCCCCTTTATTTTGTGACATTTAAGAATTTTTATAAATCGTGGAATTGACTGTTTATTGCAGACAAAATTAAGTGTTATAAATAAAAATGTATACATAACTCCGAGATGGCATTTTCCTATAAAATGACAATTATTTATTTATTTACCTTTTTCCTTTTTGTCTTTTTTACTGACCGGTAACGGGATCGCAACCCTCGGTGTTGCGCCC
>NW_007745647.1:13898-14511 GCF_000696425.1 Galeopterus variegatus
AGGCAAGATAAGCTCTTGCCGTATCTGCCATCTCCAAAACCGTAAACGTCTTTTGAGAACCTCAAAGCGTGAGGGTTTGTTTTCATTTAGGAGTATTTACTTAAAAGGGAGATAAATAAAGGTGGAGGCCCCTTTGCTTCTAACATTTTAGAACAGGTCACCCCAACAGGCTTGCTTGCATCTGACTCTCCAGGCCTCCTGGGGGCACGATTGCAAAGAGAGAGCTCCTAGGCCTGATGGGCATGCCCTTGGGACCGCATAATGGGGACTTTCTAATAAGAAGAAAGTGACTGTAGCCCCAGCCTCTGAAAGCACCGCCTCAGGTGGCAAGAAGATTTTAAGGAGGACCAAAGTACTCAGTACTTGGAGTTGTGGTTTGGCAGGAGCAGCGTCTTTNCGGCACACTCTCCAGTGCGCCACCGGGCCGGCCCTAAAATGACAGTTATGAAGTCCAAGTTCGAATTGACCATACTACCCATTTTCCATTACAATTGGATAGAGAAAGGATATGGCTTATAGGGCAATTAACAAGCTTCTTTAGGACTTGCCCAGTTCCCAAATATCATTATTTTATTTACTTTTACATCCAGCTCTTCCTTCCTGTTGGAAGTGA
>NW_007745648.1:0-14509 GCF_000696425.1 Galeopterus variegatus
CCTATTTTTCAATTTTTTTTTTTTTTTTTTTTTTTTTTGTCTTTTGTCGTTATTTTTCCGTGTCCGGCAACGGATTGCAACCCTCAGTGTTGCCCCCGTACCGGACCAGGGACCAGCAACGGGATTGCAAACCTCGGTGTTGCTCCCACGCCTTGCTCAGCCAGTGAGCGGGAGCCGGTCTGTATGTGGGATCCGAACCCTCGGGCGGCAGCGCTGCCGCGCCTCCTAAGCGGCGCACTATCCAGTGCACCACTGGGCCGGCCCTACAATCTTTTGATAAGTATTGCTAAATCTGCCGTAGAAAATTTGTACCAATTTACAATTGTGGGCAACACACTCACCCACATAAGAAAACCCATTTTCTTTTATCTTTTTGAATTTAATTGGCAAAACAGTCATCTTATTTTAATTTATATTTCTTGACTCTTAATTTGCTTTAGCAATACATATTTTTTATATAAGTAATCCATTCATGCAACTATTTTTCTCAGTTCATTATCTGTATTTTACTATTATGGAAGGTTACATATTTATGTATCTAATTCTATTACTCTTTTCCATTATTCCTGATCTTGTTCTCTGACCTTATTTTCTGACCTTGATGTCATTCTGAGGAAGTCTTTCTCATCTCAGAATTATGCTAATATATAAGTACATATCCTTACTAGTAGATCCCCATAAGGACATTTTGTCCTAGCCAGGCTCAAAGCCCTTGGCTCCAGATTTTAGTCTCCATTTCTTTCCCTAGTCTCTCCATGACACTCTTGAAAAAGCTAACATCAGAAAAGACATTGGCAAGACCATCCAATCATCCACTCAAGAATACACAGGGCATGGAGTAGGGTACAAATTTGTCTTCCTCTAGTGACTGTTAGCTTAACAACTTCATGGGAATAAAAGAAAAGAGGAGGCACCTAAGCTTCACCTAAGCTACCTGCCCAAAGGAAGAAATTCCTTCCATCCCTGGGCTTTGTTTCCTGTAGACCTTGGGGGGAAGCTTGCTCAGCACAGAACACTTCCCCTGGCCCAGCTGAGGCTCGCCTTCAGTGGTACCTTGGATCCTCACAGCAGGAGCTTTGCTGTGCACACAGCCTTAAGAAGTTCCTCTGCCACAGCCTGGGGAAGCCCAGAAGGGCTTGAGCTCTTTGTCCATGTGTATCAGGCTAGTTCCAGTGAAAGAGGAAGCTTGCATTCATCCTTGATTCCAGATGATGAAGCACCCTCATGTGTGCACTAGGTCGAAAGAAATTTCCTTTAAAAACATCCCAGTGTTCCATTTTCACATTTTATGAGACCCATTCAGATTGTATATTTTCCTTCCACAAGAACAACTTTTTGTGGCTCAGGATTTACTGTACACGTCAACAAATATTGAACCCCTTAATGTTGACATGGTGTTCTGCCTTAGAAGTAAAATCTGTCCACCCCTCTGAGCATAGTTACCAAATGTAGATTAGCTCACGAGGTCTTAACTGTCACTACCTCATCATACCAGAGAGCATGTAAGTAAATTGGGCAACTCTTTTGTATGTTTCAGGCATCTACAGAATATGATAAATGCCTAGCTTTTCAGGATAACAGAGAGTGATTTCCAAGTCACAGAGACAGTAAAAACAACAGTTTTTGGAATTAGAGATTAATCCCAAAAAGCTTCCTTTGAAGATACACCTCAATTGCTTCATTTTTAAAAATGAAAATAATAGTTCTATCATATGGTAAGTGTAAGGATTAAATAATGCAAGCATCTGGCATCACAGAGCCTCAAATATTCTAGGAGGTATGCAATGAATTTAATTAATTGTTCACTTTTGTTCATTCCTGGCGGTTGTCCTTTCCACACAAGGTGTCCCAGCTAGAGACCACATTTTTTCTGAGATAGCTTCTGTGCATCTTTTTTTTTTTTAACCCTTCCTCAGATCCCTCAGTATTTAACCCTTTCTTTGCCACCCAGCCCTCTTTAGCTCCCAAAGCCCCCTAAGAAAAAGAAAAAAAATCCAAACTTCTTCTAGGTCTTCCAGTTTTTGATCTGTTTTTCTTGCTAGTCCCTATGCAAACACAGAGCCTGATAAAAGAGAAAATTGCAATGTCCCAGAGATGTATGAGATACTTTTTTTTCTTAATGAATTAGTTGAAACTCTCCTTGCTTTTGGAATATGAACGGGGTTAGAGCTTACTTTCTCAAGGTCTTGTCCTTCTTGAAATCCTGTTCTTGGATTTCACCGTAGAACCCCTAGAACCTATTTGAAGAATTCAGTGAAGTTTTATAAAATGTAAGCTCCTTGAAAACAAAGAAATTGTCTTATCCTTTATCTCTGACAACAAACACAAGGCCAAGCAAATTGGACCTCAATAAATGTTGTAGTGTGTGGAATATAAATGAGTTGCTCCATTTAGTTAAAGAGAATGAGGTCTTTATATGTGAACCAGAACATAAAGTTTTGTAGAAAAAATAACACATACTAAAAAGCAAACTTTCTTGTCCTCATAGGACATGTGTATATTAAGTCCTACATTTTTTTAAATATGGTATATAAGTAGAAGGAATGAGTTTTAGAATTGTAGCAAATAATAGTGCCATAGGCAGGAGCATGTTTGAACCAAAGAAGAAGGATCCCAAATACTGAAGCACGTATTTAGAATTTTCCTCTGGACCTTAATACCTGTCACTACTGTGTAAACAGAATCAGACAGATCAACTAAAAACAGGAAAAAAAAAATACAACTCATTACAACTGGGTGACTTTCAACCATTATATAGTGCAAGGGCTATAATAGGCAGAGTTAAAAATTAAATAGTATGAGACACATATCCTAACCTCTTTATTCTTAGAAGGAATAAATGAGATTTTATAAAACTACCTGACCCTTTAGTCAGGAACACCATGCCTCTGGCCTGGTAGAGCAGCTGATTAGTCCCCTCTTCACTCACCATTCAGTTGCCTATGTTTATTAATTGTCAGAAATCCTTATATAGGATCAGGTGAAAGCTATACAAACCAACCTGGTCTAGTTCATTAGCAAGACTGCCCCACAAAGAAAGGTAGGTTCTTAGACTTTCAGGTCATAAAGGATTAAATTATATCTTAACTTGCTTTTTATTCCGGAATTTTATGACTAATTGAGAACCATAAACTTAGCATTTTCTGATATTAATTACAATAGTTACAACAATATATTTCTCACTGGGAAATCAGCACTTTATTTCCGTTCATTGTCTATCATTTGCTCTGTGATTCATCAGTCCTTTCCCTCCCTCTTCTTAGTCCTTGTACATGTGGTCTGTGGATGGATGTGGGCTTGAGGAGATGAGGAAATAAAGAGGATTTGCATGAGTGTGACCCTGCTAGTTACCTTGGGCTCATTGGGAATAACTGTCAATAACTGTGTCTTGGGAGAGTGGATGTGTCTTAATATCTCCATCTTAAAAATAAAAATAAGCCTAGAAAAACTTGAACAAAGTGCTCAGGACAGCACAGGGCCAGACTTTGCTAAAGTTAGGTTGTTTGACTAGGCAGGAAATAAAACGAGCAATGCGTTCTAGAGCTAAGATTCTCATCAACACATTTGACCACTGTGGGCCCAGCATAAGCATCCATACCTCAAATTTGGTGCTGAAAAGTCTGGTCAGGTAAAGGTGCTCATTATATTCTCATTGTGTGATGCAGATCACTCTGGAAAAACCAATTATCATGTAATGACTCAAAATATAGAATTCAAGCATGGAAATATTTATTAGGTGCATACTATATATAAGATACTGTGCTAGGCTCTGAGATTAGAAAATTGATAAATGTATACTGTCTGCTCTCCAGGACCTGCAAATTAGAGAAGCAGATGGAAATTTATAGAGATATCTATAATAAGAGGCTATGTGTTAATTAAGAATGAGTATATCTATGAAATGAAATTGTTGTATAGAAGGAAAGAGATAAATTTAGATCTCACCAACACCTTTGCCAAACTTACATTTCAGCATAGCAAAAGGAACAGGCATATAAAAATACAGAAAAGCATAAATATTATGAAGTTAATAAAAAAAACTTAAATCAACCTTCATGGGCATGCCATGTTTGTATGGGTGTGTACAATGTGCGTGTGTGTGTGTGTGTGTGTATTAGGGTGTGTTAGGGTGTGTTCAGAGAGTCTCAACATTAATCTGCATGTGTGGAAAAGCAAGGGCAAAACAGAATAAGCTGTTACTTACACTAAAAGGTAGCTGCATCCTTTAACAGATTCAAAAAGTTACGGCCATTGTCTTTCTCTTGATAACAGGAAGCAGCAGCTATGTGTTTTCCATTATATTCTCCTGCCCCAATTAAGAGATTCCCATGACATCTTAACAGCCGTGAGCTGAAGTGATGTGAGGGCAGTCTGCTAGGTTGTCCAGCCTGCTCCTTCACAAGCACTGAATGGCAAGCCAGCTGTTTCTAGAGAAAAGGAGCGTCTTATGAGAATACTATTCTGTCATGTAATCACTAGGTAATAGGGTCAGCTTAGTGATTAATGAGGAAAATTATTTTGAGTAAATTAAAATTTTGTGTAGATAACAAGGAGCATCATTGTAAAAAATAATCACGCATTAACAAACTGCTTCTCATGACAACTGTTGTGCAGATACATTATCTTCCAGGTTTGACAGATAAGAAAGCTGAGTTTGCATGTCTTGCCTTGGGTTATATAAAAAATTAATATCTAAAGCTTGTCTTTCCCCTGATTCTGTACCATATCTCTGTCATTCCTGGACTAACTCCAAAATCCCTTCCCTTTACTTGAATACTTAATATTCTTTTCACTGATGCTCCCTGTGTAATCCTGTTGATAATATTTGACCCTTTTCCTATCTATGACAATAGACATTATTGTTAGTAAAGATTCTAGGGAAAGTTTATCAGATATAGCACTTTATCTTACTTTTGAATAAACTGACTAAAAACAATTATTCTGAAACATTTTCCTCCTAGTATTAAGTTTGTTGGTAAAGTGTAGTCAGTAAAACTACCCATAATCTTCACACTCCTAGAATTTGAGGAGCAAATCATTCTGCTGAATAGCATTAACACCATTTTTGTTCAGAGTAGGATCCAGCTCATATCTGGACAAGGAGAATTTATCAGTGTTCAAGCAGCATTTTGCCTCCTTGCTGGGAACCTCCCGAGAAGGGACTTTGAGATGTGAATACCTGAAATCCTTGCTCTTTTTACACTAAGAAATGAACTCCTGTGCCACAGGATCTCATTGTCCTTCAGATGTAGATGTGTTTTAATTCATCATATCTCCATAACCTGATGTTGGCTGAAGCTCTGAAATGCAAATCTCTTTCCCCATGCCCCTGCTGCCTCCGCAGAGGTGACTTCAAAGAACACATAGACAATACCTCTGACAGTCTTTGCTTTCAGGAGATCTGAAAGGTGAGGGGCTTTGTAATGTATGCTTTCAATTCTGTTGCCAGAGACCACTCAGACTTTCACAAGACACATACAGGGCAGAGTATATTAAATTTGATTAAAACTGTGGATTTTGTTTACACATAGGAGAAAATTTTGAGCTCACTTAACGGATGTCTTCGCAAACCTGATACCAATCAGTGAAAAGTGCAGGGTATGCTGCAAAAATCAATATACCATTCGCTTTGGACATTTCAAAAGAAAGATAGAGTTTCTGAAGTCAGAAATATGTTTGTCCCCAAATAATTCATTTTAGCTCTACTTTCAGAGCTCTCTCTCTCTCTCTCTCTCTCTCTCTGTGTGTGTGTGTGTGTGTGTGTGTGTGTGTGTGTGTGACTGTGTTGATTAAGGAAAGCATTAGTAAAATGAAATCCCCACACGGAGTACCCAGCCTGGACCAGAGTGGGCACTTCAAAATGTTAAATGAACGAGCACACACTACTTATCTTCTCCTGTGATATGAGTCATGCAACTTAGTGGCAAAGGAAAACACTAGTTGACAGCATTTTTTTCAGCACCTACTATATTATTTCTTTCCGGGAAAGTATGTTTTTTTACTTTTTTTTTTTCCAGTAACTGCCTCTTCTGATCCACATGCATAAAAATATTTCAATTGCAAATGGTCTAATCACTAAAGTGTAGAAAGAGGCCTGATTCAGTTTTGAGAACATAAATAAATAAACAAAACTGTTAGTTAAGAAACAATAAGTTAAAACAATTAAGTCATGTAAGTAACACCTTTTTTTAGCGAAGGGTAAATGAATTTTAATATTCAGGAACCCATTGCCATTCAGTTCCTAAACCTATTTTTTTGGTATTGGTTAGCATACATATGATTCCAAAAGCTCTGAAACAAAATTGCTTCTACCTTTGGAAAGATTTTGTTTTCCAGTTTATTGCAATACTTCCCAAACAAAAATAACTTTGGATTTTTTTTTTTTCTTGGCAAATAAGATTAAGAATTTAACTAAAATCTAAAAACTTCATTATTTAAAAACTACCTCACAGGAGAAGTTTAAGCCATTGTTTTGAACTGTTCAGATCACTGCATTAATCCTAATAATTTCATGATTAGCTCATGTATCACATCATCCTGTCCTTTAGATAAACAATATCAACATTTCTGTAAGAATTAAGTATCATGCTGTAATAATTTTTATTTTTTATTTATTCTTTTTTAAAAGATGACCGGTAAGGGAATCTCAACCCTTGGCTTGGTGTTGTCAGCACCACGCTCAGCCAGTGAGCCAACCGGCCATCCCTATATAGGATCTGAACCCGTGGCCTTGGTGTTATCAGCACCGCACTCTCCCGAGTGAGCCACGGGCCGGCCCTATCATGCTGTAATAATTTTTAAATGCACATGCATATATTAATATTGAAGATATTTTATAAACAGTGTGTTTTGTTTTCTTAAATTAAAATGTCTTATTTTTGGTAAGAACATTTGCAAAACCACTTTTAGAATGGAAGCAATTATTATAATGACTGTATCAGCAGTGAACACTAGGACAGTTGTGTGTCTTCAAACTGTTTCTTATGGTCCTTTAGTGTGTACTATTCAAAATGAAAGTTGGTAATTTAGGCAAAAATAAGACTATTATGTAGAAGGGAATTTGCAGGCCACATTATTCTGATGGACTGTTTGGTTTGATTTCACCGTATGTAATTTGTCAAATCTTCTTTTATCTTATGTGCATAGATAAATCCAAATGACACAGGTGCCTGCTTGTAGAAATAGGTGTGGATTCAAAAAAAAATCCATCCTTCAATCTTTTAGTTGATTAGACAGGGTAAATATTTCCTGTCTTAAAATAGGCTTGCAGTGGAAATCCTAGTATGACATGAATCCCTCCTTATAGAAATTCCATTCAGCAAATATTTCACCTGCCTCAATGTGTACAGAGTCTATCGTGTGCTGTGCATGAGACACCATACAAAGAAATCCAAGACACGAGCACTCTCATTAAACTTCTGAGAGTTTGATGGCTGGTAAATATTCCAATTTCCATATTCTAGGTGGGACGATATAATTTAACTTGTCAATAATCTTCTGTAGTTCAGCAGATGAAATTGTGAGGGAATGTGCCATAAGATCCAATAGAGGTACTAAAAATAATATTTTGAGGTACATGGCTCTTGTTAAGTAAGCCCAGTGAAAATATAATGTCCCCAAAATGTCCTCTCAATGTTTTTCGCAGGACTTCTGAATGGGTTAGCATTCAATTTATTTCGCTTAATTTTAAAATAAATAATAGATATAGTTTTAAGGATGATTTCTGTTGTTTTGAGAACTTGTACTATTTCAAGACAAAAACTGACCTTGATATTTTTGGGGACTGAGAGAAGGGTGTCAGTTAACTACAGCTCTTTTTATGCATGCTCTGTGATAGTCAGTGTTGAGAGTCACCATTGGCAGCAAGAAAAGATAAGTCCGCAGATTTGGCTTTTCCTCCCACCTAATGGTTAATGTGCATCATGTCATGTGCTGCTTTGGAGGTCTCCCTCAGAGAGCCATTTATTGGTGAGCAGATTTCTGTACTAGGTTCTTTATGAATGAAATATATATGTGAATAAATTAATAAATATGTGTGTGAGACAGAGAGAAAGAGAGGGAGAAAATAGGAACATGAGAAGGAAGATGCCTTTTTTTTCTAATAAGACTAGGTCTGGGGGCTGGGTAAATATGTATGATGTATATAATTACATGGTTATGACACTGATGTTTTAATTTACCATAGACAGCGGTGGGTAAGAGAATGATCTTTGGCATTAGATAGGCTTGAGTTTAAATTCCAGTCTAGCGTTGATTATTAGCTCATATGGGAAAATTAATTAACCTCACCAACTCTGTGTCCCTCCATGTAAAGGTGGATAATAAAGGTACTTCCTTGTGGGTTCATTGTGAGAATTACATAAAGGAATGCATGTAAAGCAAAGTGCCTGGAAAACAGCAACCATTCAGCAGCCTTAGTTATTATTAGCAGTAGTACTGGAGGGGAAAAAATATTCTAAGTGTTTATGGAAGTTAAGAGTTTTCTCTTTCCTCTAATGAGAGCCCAGTAAAAGCTAATTACTGATGAGATTCAGAGTAAGATAGTGGTGAAGGAAGAGCTGTCCATCATATTGATAACCCAGGCATCAATCATTCATGTATTAAGTTAAGTAAATGTTAGTTGTGCATCTACTATGTGCCAGTCAGTACTTTCATCACTGCTTGAACCAGGGATGAAAGAGTGAACATGAGAAACATAATCCCTGATTTAGGGAGTTTACAGTCTAGTCATGAAGACAAATCCATTTTAAACCAACAATTGCATAAAACAATTAGAGACAGTGGTAAGTTCAGAGACAGTGCTGGAGTAGAGAATACTGTCCTTTAGGCAGGGAAATCAGGGAAGGCCTCCCTGAGGGGGTGACCATCAAGGTGAAATACAGACATTGGGAAAGAGCCAACCATATGCAGGGTAGAAGCCCCCATGTGCAAAGGCTTTGAAGGGAAATATGTGTGGTTTGTTTCATTACTAGGAGTAGCAACATCTAATTGTTCTGCTGCAAATTAGGAGTTGTAATTTTGATACATTCACGTTTGTTTAGATTTATTTTTATCACCATACTAACTGGTATTTAAAGAAGTTATAAACCCAATGATTTAAATATTTTTAAAAGCAGATGCTATCTGTATACTTTTTAAAAATCAAACAACAGCAGCAACAAAACTTTGTAATTTCTTATTTTGAGAGTTAATGCGTTAAAGCCAAATATGTATGCCACCTGTGGTCAGTTATTACTCCATGTGAAGAGAGTGGCAGGAACTAAAAATAATACTAATATGAGTAGATATTAAGTTAGGAAGTTTGAAATAGACATTATGGGACCCACAGTAATATATTCTTTCTCTTTATATTATACCATATCTAGGTCATTGTAAAATACCCAGAATAATTTTTTCGTCTTTGGAGAGCCACATTTAGGTCGGCCACTTTCCACTGGGATGCTAAATTGTTCCTGGGAGCAACAGTACCACAGCAGGATGAAGACCAGAGTGGGTCTAGAAATAGAAGGAGACAAAGGAATTGGATTCAAAGACAATATCCTTATCCTTACTTTAAATATAAAATGTTCTATAACTCCACAAAAATCTCCTAAAGCTTAATAACACTTCTAATAGCTCTTTTAAAATACCCACTTTACCTTCAGGAACTGGCAGTCTTTCTACAGTTATATGAAATATGTTTTCAAAAAGCATTGTCTAGACCAGTGCTTTCTTCTAACTTTTCATTTCCATACCACACCTGTAAACTTGTTTCAGCTCTATAACTCTGTTCTCGTAAATATGTTCAACTCTCAATGACCCTCACCAATGAAGGGGAAAGTTAGTGAAGATAATTGAAATTGCTGGATAATCTGTTCCATTGGGCTGTAGCCAGCTTGTCCTACCCAGGCTGGATATTTTTTGTATGGAGAGTCTCAGCTGAAACAGTCTTGTCTCCCACCACTCGAGCTAGACTAAGGTCAGGACTACACTGCCCAAAGACTTCTAAAGCATATTTAGAATTGCTTCATGTCACATAAGCCCAAAGACCTTCATCTAGATAGTAAACTGGGTGTTGCAGAGTCAGTAAAGAGCTGTTTAAGAGCCAGAGATGACTGGGCAAGCCAGCATCAACTGGACATGCCAACCTCTGTCTAATTCTTAACAAACCTATGACCTAGTTATTTTATGAACTGGAACAACAGTCTAGCAGGCTTCCTCATTCCTGCTTCATTTTGTTATTTTTCCATCACAGGGCATCACAGACAGTTATTGGTATCTAGAACATTTCTCTCCTTGTGGGATGTCAACAGGGGATGACCAACTTTTAGTATACTCTTTACAAGATAATTAACGTCACCAAAGTTGTCACGACAGAACAGACTCTTTTGTGAGAGGTTCTGATGGTGATGAGTCCTAGAAGCAAGGATTGCTGATATGGAATGATCAATTGCAGAATCCTGATTCAGTCAAATGGTTCTTCCAAGACCATAAACCCCAAGAGCAGTGCTCAGTCTATCGTAAAGACCCTCACAACCTGAAACCAGGCTCCTCCAGACTTCACAGTGAATCAGACCCCTCCCTGCTCCCCAGCTGCCCGCTGCCTGCCCTGAGCTGTCCTCCTTTCCCATCTCCATCCAATTCCATTTCCCTTTATACATTTTTCCCTTTCATTCTTCCTTGCTCCTCTTCCTGACATCATCTTTTCATTTCCTCCCTAATTCTTATTTTCTATGCCCCCTCTTTCTTTTATAAAATTTATTCCCTCCTTAATTTACTCCAAAAAAATCTCATTTTTATACTTCCCTTAGCTTCCCACCCTAACATCTTCACTTTCTCCACTCCCCCTGCCCTAGCACCCTGCATCCTGATTAGATGCCATATGTATGACAAGGTAGACAGATGCTTTGCTGTTAAACTAAAGGGCTTTTAATCTGCCAGAACAGAAACCAGGAGCTTTCTTTCTGTTTGGGAACATCAGAAATTCATGGCAAAGGGCTTAAGCATACAAATGAGGGTTTTTTCTTCCAGCAGCATGGAGTCTCAGCATGCCTCTCTTACTCTTTTACTTGATCTGCAAAGTAAAAATCTGCACATGTGATGGATTCATAAATACTGCTAATGACATTGAGATCTCTGTACATGCATTGCTTTCACCAGTGGGGGCAGCTGTCATGGCATATGGGCGTATGTGCATGACTATGTGCATTTTACCTGTTACCCATCTACATATTCTTTTTTAAAAATCTATGACCATCCACAGTGTTTATTTTGATGGGTTTCTCAATGGTAATTTTCTAAATCCTTATCTACATTGAAAGTGTTTTGTATCTTTCTGACACTGTTTTTTGTTATCAGAAGCATCTTGTGGGTAGATAGTGAAGGCCCACAGGCAGCCTGTCAGACCACATAGCTAGAGCATACCTACGGTCTGACAGCCATTTCCCTGTAGGGTTCTCCCAGTGCTAGGTCTGATCCAAGAGAAAAAAAGATGAGAAGAGCCAGCAGTTTTAGGGCAAGGCCACAGAGACAAAAATCTGCTCTGGCCCCAGAGTGAGTTTGGAGAGGAGGACTTGCAGGAGAAGTCAGCTTCCATCTCTCCTTGGGTGTAATAGTATACCTGCCACAGTGAAGGGCCCCTGCTTCTTGTCCAGCAGTGAACAGAGTAGGGTTTAGGATAAGTCTGCTATGGAAGCAGAGGGGCCCATGCCACACCCAGAGCCCTTCACATGGATTGTGTATCCCTGAGTCACTAGGAGCTTTAGGGGACATTCAACTAAGATGCCATTTCAGGCTCCTTCACACATTTGTGCCTATAGTTTCAGCAAAGTGCTTGATGATTTTCTCTTTTCTGATCTTTCCCTCATGGCATATATCTGGTTGGTTCCTCTCTTGTTTCTCTCTGCCTTATTTGTGCCTCTTAGCTCTGCTAACCCTGAAGTCTTCAGTAGAAATGTCAGACACGTCAAACCCCTCCCCATCCTCTGGTGAAGAAGACAGCATAGAAGACCTCGTCCACTGGAACCAAACGGATCACAGTGGCCTCTTTGTGCAAAGACACCAGTGCTAAGTGTAAGGAAGGCAAGTGGGTTACATGATGGCTTAAGCGTTTTTCTATCTTGTGCAATATTGCTGTCGACGTTCCTTCAATACTTACCTCTGATTGTCTAGCAAAGTGAATTAGCACCATATAATCCACAGCCACGAATTTCTTTAAATCTGGTGACATTGTGCTTGACTGTAATTTTAATCTCTGTAGACATTTTAACCTGAATTTGCAAGTTTGCACTTGGCATTGACAATGTGGTTTTTTGTCTGTTCATTTGTTTTTGCTGCTGTATGCATTCCCTAAAAACTCCAGGAAGAGAAATAGAACAATTAGTAGTTTCCATACTTTACAGATGTGGAAATGGAGGAATAGGTGAGGAAGTAGCCTTCCCTCACAGAGATACTCAAAAAAATGATTACGATTGAACAGTCAGTCATATCACTTTTTTTTTTTTCCTTACTGGGGATAAAGGTGTATTTTTTTTCACATAAGTGAGATTTGATACTCTCTCAAACCTAGTGCTGTGGGACTCAGGCAGAAAGGGCCACCTGTTATAGAGGTTACATAGGTCAGGAGATAATTCTCTGCAGTTTGCACAAATAAACTTCAACACCACGGGTCACTTCTTCTAGCTGCTGTTTGTGCCCACAGCACACCACCGTGCTGCCAAGCCACTCACCCCTTTTAATTGTGCAGACCTGGCCTTTTTCTGCCTGCGCCTTTTTTGGTTTGTTACTGCCACAGTTAACAAATGAACACTATGCTAAAAATGGATGCCTGCACCATAAGCCAAATTCTATCACCAACATGGGGGCTCATGCTAGAGCTTGCAGTGTGGTGTAAAGCCAACTTGTGGGACTCAGATTGCCCGGGATTGCACAAAGTCGGCAGGGACTGCTGCCCTCATGTACCTTGGCGAAGCACACAGCACAATGGAATTTATAGTTATTGTATTTCTCACAAAGAATTCTCTCTGGTCAGCTGGGAAGCCCAGGAAATCACTCCGTCAGTTTTCTAAGAGCAGCAGAATATGTACTGTGTAAGTCTCCAGCTGTGTAGGTCTAGTCTTTCATGCACAGCAGGAAAGCCAGGGAAGTCTGCAAACTGGACCTGCCCAAGGAGCAGAGCCTGGTGCATTCTTCCCGCTGTGCGGATGCAGCAGTCTCCCTGCAGAGCAGAACCACCGAGTCACAGAATCTTCAGCTCCCTTGGCTATTCTGGTGACTTTGAGTTAGCTATCTCTTCACTGTTCCTGTCTGCGAAAGCTTTTTCCACCCCCACACACTTCAGAACTTCTGTTCACTTTCAACTTTCTTTTTTTTGTTCTTTTGTTAAAATCATCCCTCTTCAAGTCTTTCAAAGCTTTTTTGAGAATTCTTAGAGACACAAAGCACTCCTTTTGGCTTGTATCCCCAGTTATTTCAAGGAGGTGTCTGAGAATAAGGTCTATGTGTGCCTGTGTGCACGTGGCCCCTGCCTCCGGAGTGTGCAGGCCCCGGACCGCAAGTGTGTAGGGGCAGGACTGATTGATCCAGGGCAGATCACCTGTGGAGTCTAAGGCAAGATGGGCTTTCATTCTTGCACTGCACTTATTTGTCTTTGTAACCCTGCAGAAGTTATACCGCAAATCTTCTTGTCTATAAGCTGAAGGTGATATATTGCTCACCTAGCTTTGTTT
This sequence comes from Galeopterus variegatus, assembly GCF_000696425.1. NCBI lineage: Eukaryota > Metazoa > Chordata > Mammalia > Dermoptera > Cynocephalidae > Galeopterus > Galeopterus variegatus. Next base: position 13,707 of record NW_007745648.1, read on the forward strand.
TTTCACAGGTGAAAGGACTACATGGCTTATTATTAGATTATTATATTGCCTGATCTTTACACATTCCATGTGTAGATACATAGTGCTTAAACACACTTCTTTGGGTCCTCAACACATCCATTTAAGCATAATATGCTGCTATGTAGGAAGGCAGCCACAGTGTAGGGGTCAGAGCCTGATTTCTGGAGCCCCAGTCATATCACTTACTAGCTGTGCTGTCTTCTGAAAGGGATAAAGTGATATTACACATTGCATAGGGTTTTTAGGAGATTTAATGAGCAGATCTAGGAATGGCATTTAGAGCAGAGTCTGGCATCCTAGTATAGCCGCATAATTATGAGCCACGATGTTACTGCTCCACAGACAAACTAGATCCAGCCTCATAAGTCTTTTCAGTTCTTCCAACACACCAAGGATTTTCCTACCTTCTGACACCAGAGTCTTTGTGCTTGCTGTTTCTTCTATGCAGAAGCATCCTCTCACCGACAGGAAGGCCTTTTATGGCCATTGAATCTAAACTACACCTGCTCTCTTATTATCTTCTGTCAATATCTTGTTTGTTGTTTATAGTCCTTGCCGAAGTTTGAAATTACTGCTTGTCTCTTTAAATGGGTATGGTCTCTCCAGTAGACTGTGATATCTTTGCAGGCAGTGACCATGTCTATCTTATTGACTGTTGAATTCCCTTCCCCAATTCACTCATTCAGCTTATATTAATTTAGGGTTTACTTTATGCCAACCACTTTTCTAGGCAATATAAGGTACTGAAACAATCCCAGCCTTCATGGAGCTGGGAACATTAA
>NW_007745649.1:0-375 GCF_000696425.1 Galeopterus variegatus
GATACACACAAAACTACTAATGTTGGCTACCACAGAGAGGGGGAAAAAATGGGTGTCTGGAGGAGAGACACGTTTCGCTGTATTCCCTTTTTTACCTTTGACATTTTGAACCAGATATTACCTATTTGAAAAAACTAAAGTTATTAAAAATAACTTCAAAATGAAGTAGTATGTGATTATCCTAAAAACTTTGGAAAAAATATAGAGAAAAGAATATGAAAAGAATATGAATAGAAAAGAATATGAAAGTGACTGAATCCTGACATCCAATTATTAATTTATACATTCAACAAATATTTTTGAGTGCTTACTACGTAGCAATCAGGTCACTTAACCAATGTAGGCAATTTGATGTACAGAATCTCTTTCCTGTAC
>NW_007745649.1:5272-6458 GCF_000696425.1 Galeopterus variegatus
CCCGCCGAGGGTTCGGATCCCACATACAGACTGGCAGCTCACTGGCTGAGCGAGGTGCGGGAGCAACGCCGAGGGTTGTGATCCTGTTGCCGGTCTCGGTCCGGTACGGGCGCGACACTGAGGGTTGCGATCCGTTGCCGGTCACGAAAAAAGACAAAAAGGGGAAAAAAAAAAAAAAAGAAAAGGACTATGCTCTCTTTTATAGGGCTTGCCTGGTTAGATCAGGCTCTTCAGGATGATCTCCTTTTGATTGACTCAAAAGTCAACTAATTAAGGGCCTTAATTATATTTTCAGAATCCCTTCACCTTTCCCATACAATATAACATAATCACAAGAGTGATAATCAAACGTATTCAAAGTTCCTGCCCATACTTAAGGGGAAGAGATTAGATGAGGTATGTATACTAGGGAGCTAGGAATCCTGGAAGCCTTGTTAGAATTCTCCCTACTACAGTAACACAGACTGACTTATGAGACTATGAGTTTGCTCTTCCAAGTCTGTATTTTAAAAGACACTGTAATACATTCAAAATTCATACATGGGAAATAATAACAATCTAAACAATGGAAATATTCATTTGTTGGGACTATTTTTAAGACTGTGATGTCAATCCTATAATAAGTCTCTATTTTCAGGATGAAACTGAAACTACCATTTTGATTAAAATTTATTCTATCTATTATTGGCATAGTGGATTTTAAATTAAGTAAGCTAGAAGAAGGGGTGGATTTCAAATGAGCAAATAAAAAAGCAGTTATCAGCATTTTCCTCTTTATTATTTTCATAAGTGGAGATTTATTAGTTTAACCCGCTTCACTGTATTCTTCCTGAAATGTGCCGTGTTCTTATATCCTGGTATTGTTAGGGTTGAATTCATTCTCACAGCGAGTGACCCAGTATTTGAGAGTTTCTTCCATTAGCATTGAATATATGATATTTGAAAAGAAGCTGTGACTGAAAATAAATGACTATAATTAAATATAACAGTGAATAGAATGTCAGTTCAAACAATATCAAGGAAAGTTTCTAAAGGGAGCATTTTGTTGATTGTGGAAGGGTTTTCTAAAAGAAAGATTGGCTATTTTATTTATTTATTTTTATTTTATTTATTTATTTATTTTTATTTTTGTCTTTTTTGTGACCGGTAAGGGGATCGCAACCCTTGGTGTGGTGTCGCCCGCACC
>NW_007745649.1:7545-8271 GCF_000696425.1 Galeopterus variegatus
GGAAATCTTGATATTTGTGACATGGATGAACCTGGAGGACATTATGCTAAGTGAAATTATCCAGAGTAATGTATATGTCTCTCTTATATGTGGAATCTAAAAAAGTCAAGCATAGAAACAGTAGAATGCTGGCTGCCAGAGGCTTGGGGTGAGGGGCAGGAATTGGGAGATGTTGGTAAAAGTGTACAAAATTTCAGTTGGACAGGAGAAACAAATTGAAAAGATTTATTGTACAACATGGTGACTATAGTTAATAACAATGTACTGTATACTTGAAAATCACTAGAGTAGATTTTAAGTGTTCTCACTACACAAAATAAGTGTCTGAAGTATTGCACATGTTAATTAGCTTGACTTAGCCATTGCACACTGTATACATATTTCAAAACATTATTTTGTACACGGTAAATATGTGCAATTCTTATTTGTCATTAAAAAACAACTTAAAAAATATACTGCATACTGTTTCTTTGTCCTGGAGATACACAGTGCACATTAACATATTAAAGCCTTGGAGAAGTCCTGTAGTAAAGGTATCCAGTGAATGTGGTTTAACCACTTCCCACACCTCTTTTGACCACAGAATCTATTTTGAACACAATATTGTCTGGAATTAGTAATCCAGTATTTTGGAAAATACTACTATACTTGAAATCAGCCATATCTTCCTTAAATCACAGATTTTCTAAGCTGTGTGAACTTCTAGAACTACACTTGTTTTGAGCC
>NW_007745649.1:10347-10579 GCF_000696425.1 Galeopterus variegatus
GACTTTCACCACTTTCAGTGGTGGAGTGAGTGGACTAGGGATTAAAGCGTGGGATGGAAGCAAGACTCAGAGCTGTTAAGAAGCTAATGCAGTAGTCTAGATGAGGGATGATATGGGCCAGAGGAGGCTTTCCATGTTCCCAAATGAGCCTAGTCTTCCTATTTAGAGCTTTCTTAACTTCCTGTACTTTTCTTTCATAGCCTTTGTCTCATTTTATAACTATGCATTTGTT
>NW_007745649.1:13892-14507 GCF_000696425.1 Galeopterus variegatus
AGATGCTCCAGACCCCAAATCAAAGCCAAACCCTAAACGGAGCAGCTGGTGAAGAGATGGGTCCCCACGAGTCCTCAGACTGTGTCCCCGGGGGCTGCCTGGGGGGTGGGTGGCTCTGTCCCCATCAAGCCTGAGGAGGGCTGGGGGCTGGTGTCTCCCAGAGATGGGGGGAGCAGAGAAAACAGCTCCGGGTCCTCTGGGGGGGTGACACCTCACTGCCCCCGCCTAGGAGCTCGCCTGTCCCCAAGCCTGGGGTATGGGGGCACCAAGATTTTTTCCCAAAACACCCCCTGTCTGTCCAAGTCGTCAAATACATTTCAGATATGTGGAACCAGGAGTCTTGATCCATGGGGCTTTAGAAAGACGGCGTGGACGGCCCCCTTCAGCCTGGGGTCTGGGAAGGGGTTGTGTGTGACTGCTGCCCCACCGGCCATTTCTGTCGTATTCTGAAAATTCCCCGGTGGATGTGGACGTGTGCTACTAGGATCAGGGGACCGCAGGCCGCTGAGGCAGACTCCCAGCAGGTGGTGAGGCCTGGCCTCCTCCAGCCCAGGAGCCCCAGGCCCATGTCTCACTGACCTTGAGTCCTGGTGAGCCGGGCAGTCCCTGTAGAGA
>NW_007745650.1:0-969 GCF_000696425.1 Galeopterus variegatus
TTCACCCATTATTTTTTTCATTTTAACCATGTTTAAGTGAACAGTTCATTGGCAGTAAGCGCATTCACACGTCGTGCAGCCCTCATCACCACCCGCCTCCAGAACTGTTTCCTCTTCTCCAGTCCACGCGGGTTTTAAGCAGCCTCAGTGCACGCAGGTGTTTCCAGGTGGGACTTCTCTACTAATAACACCGAGTGAGCCCCGAAGGCAAAGGAGCCTCAGAAAGGTCTGTGGAGTCCCCCAAACCAGCACGGAGCTCCCAGACAAAGCGCAAGGGACATCCTGACCCTGGTGGGCCGGGGAGAGCTAGGCAGGGAAGCACTCTCAGAGTCTCGGCCTGGCTAGCCAGGGACTGCCTACTCTCGCAGGGACACCTCCCTCCGTGGGCTGCCTGACCGCCTGTCCACTCACTCCCCAACCTGGGAGAACCTGGTGAACAAAAACTTTAAGTTTGGAGAGAAGGTGGATTCCAATAATCAATTGTGCCCGGCTACACACTGAGGACCGTCTCAGTCTCACCTTGATCGTTATTGCAAGTCTTTAAGATTTATTAAGGATAACTAGTTGCTAAGTGCCACTTCAGTACCTTCCTTTCTCAGATTTCTAGTTAAATCACTCTCTCCGCTTTCCTAGATGAAACTTAAAACCAGTTGAACGCATTTGAAAGAAAAAAGAACTCATTGCACGTAAGATTTGATTCCATGTCTAAATTACTTCCTGTAGAACTGACACTTTGAAGTGTTGTCTTGCTTTCCAGGAACACCTATATCTACCCATGTCAAGTCTTCTTTAATGTCCCTCAACAGTAACAATAATAATGACTAATATTTCCTGCACATCTTGGTTCCAAGCCCTGTCTTAACAGCATTATGTATCCTGTTCATGTGTGTACCTGTAGGTGTGTGATCGCTTCACCTCCAGACAGCACCATTCTAGCTGGGAGGTGCCAATGTTATCTCTGTTACAAAT
>NW_007745650.1:3162-4533 GCF_000696425.1 Galeopterus variegatus
CAGTGACATAATCTTTTGGATGCTGTTTTTAAAATACATGTAAAAACTCAAAAATATGTGATTTTTTACCTCAAAAATTTACTACAGTAAAGTATACTAAAGGAATAATTGGTTATTTGTGTAAAAATCAATCACGAGTGATCCAGAGTGCTTCTTATATATCATTGCTTATATTTATTAAAAATTGGAAATACCCTGTGTATTTTCTAATTAGGAATTACCTAAATAAGGTATGGTGCTTCTATATAGTTGACTATTATTCAGTCATTAAAAATGAGTACCAGATGCATATATATTGACATGGATATCTGTCCACAACACATGGCTGAGTGAAATAGGCAATTTATAAAAATTACAAAACGATGATATTTTGATTTTATATATAATATAACACTGCGTGTTTGTTGTTTTGGGTTTTTTTTTTTTTTTTAATCAGGTCTGGGTAGTGTAGGGATCAGGAGGGTGTAGAGAGAATTGTAGAAGAACACTAACCAAAATGTGCTGTGGTGATTGTATCTGGGTGTCGGGGTTTCAAGTGCTTTTAACTTTCTTTTCTATGCTTTTCTCTTCTGAGTGATTTTGATTTTACATTAAGCATGTTTTAAATCAGAAAAAAAAGTTTCCTTTTAAAGAATAATTATTTACTCTTTAAAAATTTAATTCTAAAGTTGTATGTGTTTAGTTTACTAGAATTTTAAATATGATTTGAAGGCTTAAAAAAGAAAAATCAAAATAGATAATGTAGCATATATTACATGCCACCTTTTGCTAATAGAAAATCATTTCATATACATATTTAAAAATAGTAACTTGGCTTTTACTAGAATAATAAGCAGTTTCAAATAATNAAGAATTGAATATTAAATGGGAAACATTTAATCAGTAAATTTGGTGAAATCATTTCAGTAAAGTTTAACTAACTTTGGAGAATTCTCCTCATATTTATCTTGTGGGTGAACCCCACAACTTCAACCAAGCACCCCTTTTATGTTCACTTAAGACAGGGGTCAGCAAACTGTGACCTGTATGTAGGCTATGTCTGGCCTGCTGCCTCTGTTCGTATGGTCTGTGAGCTATGGGTGGTTGTTACACTTTTAAATGGCTCAAAAAGGGTAAAAGACAATATTCCATGACAAGTAAAATTGATATGAAATTCAAATTTCAGTGTTCATAAATAAAGTTCTAAGTTACCTCAATAAAGAAGCTGTTTTCTTCCTTTTCTTGTCGTATAAGTATCTATTTTGCCTCTTGGCCCACAAACCCCAAATATTTACCATCTGATCCTTTACAGAAAAAGAGACAGAGCAGCCAAACACGCAGTTACCTGTGAATTCAGCAGCCCTCGCACCTCTCGCTGGCTGGGGGTTGCTG
>NW_007745650.1:5421-7067 GCF_000696425.1 Galeopterus variegatus
GGTAGTGGATGTTCTTGGTGCCAGCCTGTTGGTAGCAAAGAGAAACAAACAGCAGAATGAGTGACTGCAATTAAGAGCTTCCCATGGCAAATACGAGAGAACTTCAAAAAGTTCGGGGGAAGATTCGTATTATCTTTTAATTCTATTTTTCCATGAACGTTTTGCAGTACCCTTGTAAAGTGAAGAACACAGACCTACATACGCTGCGTCATCGTGTTTGGGTTACTGGCTTTCAATCTTTTTGTTTAAAGAATGCAGAACTTCAGTATTCAATATCTGTTTCCTCTTCCTCTCGTGATAAAATGGACCGTCATGACCCCTCAAAGTTACTCCCCAGCCCCAGTGAGACTGGGGTCGAGACTAGGGAGGCATCTGCAAGTCCCAGCATGGTTGGTTTGGTGTGGCCTCCAACAGGAAGAATTCAGATGCGGAATGGGTCACGGGAAGATGAGGCCCGAGTGTCTTGGGAAGAACGACTCCGGCCCTCTGTCTTCCTGGGAGAGAAGTCAGTCTGGAGGGCCAGAAGGCCTGGTCCATGGAGGTCTCCCTGCAGAGCCCACCTGGCCTCCAAGGGGGCCGGGTCTGGACTCGCAGCCCCTCACCCACCCTGGAGGCAGTTGGCTGCCATCTACTCCCATGGGCAGGTGTCTCGGCTCCCTGAGGTCCTGGGCCCAGAGGGTGAGGGGCTGCCTCGGTGCCCTGCACTCTCTTGCTTTCGCATCCCTCAGGAAACAAGGTAGGGGTTTTGTTTGTTCAAATATTGATGGTAGGTCACCCGAGTGATTCACCTGGTTATTCACCCTGTACAGGGACAGGCCCAGTTATCAGATGATAAACATTTGTAGACTGAAGGAATGTCCCCAGTCAACAGTCCCCAGCGTACCGGCTTTGCCCAGGGCAGGCTGTGGGCTTTCCTCCTGCTTTCCCTTAGAGTGTTCTGGCGGCGGATCAGAATCTCTTTAGCCTGCTTCTCACTTGTTTGGGGTTTGAGGTTGTATTTGTTGTAGGACAGGGTCTGCAGAGAAAATAAAATGTCAAACACGTAAGGACATCTTCAGTACAACTTTCAGACCGTGGAAACACCAGGAACCTAAGACTACTAGAGCAGCCAGGCACTGCAGAGGAGAAGAAAAGTCTGTGATCTGAGGTCACCGCTACAGGGCAGTGCTGTGGCTGGAACCTGTGCCTTCTGCTTACAGAGCAGGTGCTGTGCGTCTGTGTTGTCCCCTTTTGTCTTTGCAGCGATCCCTCCTGCAGGTACCCACAGGCTTTGCTGCCCTGTCCACACACTTTCTTTCCCAGGTCATGTTTTTATGCTAGGCCAGTGGTTCCTGGACATTTGGATTTAATGGACAAGGAAATATCAAAACTACTTTGGGAATTTCCATGGAATTGCTTTTTAAAATTTTGCCAATTAAAGATATATACACAAACAAAATCAACCAATTGCTATCGCCTATCAACAATTCTGAAAGGAAGATCTTTTACCAAAGTAGTAAGAAATACATAATCTCAGATTAAAAAATAGTACATTCTATTGAATCAATTTAGCATTACGAAAAATTTCTTCCTTGTCCTTACCCCAGGCCAGTGAAAACTTGTCATGGGTCATAAACAAACATCGGTCCTCAGACAGATGTTTGCAA
>NW_007745650.1:7517-9178 GCF_000696425.1 Galeopterus variegatus
AGGGTGGGGCAGTGCTGGGGGCATTGGAAGAAGCTGAGAACATGTTTGTCACCACAGGAGAATGAAGTACTTCATTGGAAGTGTTGTGAGATGAGACTGGAGGGGTAAGGAGGCTCTGGGGCCAGGCCACAGCCCACCTGCAAAGGAGCAGTGACTCCATCCTCCACGCCAGGTGTCTCTTAGGTAGGGTGCACACACCCCAAGGGGTGCCACGAGGTGATCCACAGGGTGAAAAGAGAAAATGCTAATACTTCTACTTCTATCCAAAAAAATACAAAACAGAATAAGCTTTAGAAGTATCTAATATACGGCTCTATAATGGGCCCTCACTTGGTACATATAGGCGAAGGTCAAGTTTCCTGCCAGAACAGAAGGGGGTGTCCATAACAAGGAGGGGGTGACAACGGTGTCCCCATGGGTTTCACTGGCCTCCAGTTTATCATTGGCATTTTAGGGAATATGTGTTCAGTTAGTGGATCTGTGGTTTTCATTATCTACTAACTTAAAGAATCCTCATGGAATAGATAATTGTCTACAAGCAGTTCCATAAAAAAGGCCCACGTCGAAGGCCAAGGGAACAGTGAGGAAGGGGCAAAGCCAACTTTCTCTTCCCCCTGGTAAAAGCTGTTTATCAGCCACTTTTGACAAATTAACTGATTTGACAAGAATTTGGACAAAAAAATTGAATTGTGAAGACAGTTTGAAATATGGTTTTTTAGTCCATCATCATCAAGAATGGACCTAAGTGCATTTTATACATTGAAATATTAAAGAATGATTATGCTGTCATGAAAAATATTTAACAATTGCTAATCCAAAATAGAGACAAACTTTTACAACTTTTCATCAGTGTTAAAGCCATGCAAACTGAATTCAGTGTGTGTGTGGTGTGTGTGTGTGTGTGTGTGTGTGTATCTATGAGCACACATACATGTGTGTATACATGTATTACTAGTAGGAATTTCCTACACCTAGACTTGGAGGAGGCTATATTTAAGGAACATTTGGACATTTGGTCTTTGGTTTCACCTCACATCCCATCATCCATGTGCTTGTCTGTTTTGCAGGGAGCATAGAAATTTCTATGCATGTAATGTATGTGCAAGTTTCTTCCCTGTATTTCTTACCGAGGCTTGAGTTCCATGGGAGGAAGAACTTTGGCCAGTATTCCTAACGCCTGGCCCGTTCTGCTTGTGCATGAACTATTTGCTGAAGGGAACTAAAATCGAATACATGGTTTTCCTTCTTCAAAAGTCTGTAGAAATTCTGAGAGTCTTCTGACCATTTAAGCCACCCCAGGGACTGCTCATCGATCTTTAGAATATCCTTGGGGTCTGGGCTGAGGTCAGTTTCTTCTCCTTTAAGTTTGGAAAGGTTTCTCAATCTCCGTCTGTCTTCCAGAGAACTCCCTCTGTGGTTGTCCCACTGGAAGCCTCCCGTGGTTGGTCCCTCAACCTCCCCACCCAGGAAGATTCCATTCTGGATGTGCTGAGTGGCCAGAGTCCTTCCGGGGGCAACAGACCCAGCAGGGCCAGCTCACTTTTGGATCAAACGTGCATTAGGATCTCTACATTCATTCTGGCCCTGACCCGAGTGACTTCTGACTCCCAAGATGACCTCTTCCCAGACATGCATGGTGAGAAACATCCCAACCACCCAGG
>NW_007745650.1:11213-12490 GCF_000696425.1 Galeopterus variegatus
TATAATAATTCAGGCTCTTTCTAGAGTCATGGAAAGAGCCCTGGATAGGCGATTACAAGACCTGTGTTCTTAACTTAGATTTGTTTTGTGACCTTGGACAAGTCAGATAATCAACTTGGCTAAGCTCAGCATCTTCTACTTGAAATGAGAAAATTTGACTACATGTTTTCTGTGGGGGCCGGGGGTTCCACTAAGACTAGGATCTATGACATAGTCACAAAAACAAAGGCCCTTACAGTGAATCCAATTATAAGCAGATGCAAAAATTAGGATGGACAATTGAGTTCTCAATCAGAAAAAAACTCTGAATTAGATGACATGAATTTAAATATCATTTGGCTAAGTCAAAGTTTCAGGAGGACTGAAAAACATTGTCTCCAGAAATGTTCTTGGTATGCAGTTTGGACCAGTTCCCAATGATTAGTATAGATTTCATACCTATTTTGAAAATTGAAAAATAAGATGCCTAATATGCCTCCTTTTATTCAGGCTTTCATCACTACAGTTTCAACATTCTAACCTAAACATCTCAATTTCCTCATATTTATTTTAGTTAATACGATTGACACAACGGGACCGTCATCAGCGTCCTGGGGCCATCTTTGTTCTGCGGGGTGGTGGCTGAGCCTCACCACTCCTCTGTCTTCGGAAGGAGCCGGACACCCGCTGGTTCTGCAATGCACCAGTTTGCAGGGCTAGTGCATCCTGACTCCTAGAGATGGCAACTGGATTGGCATTTCTTTTATGCCACATGTACCAATTTTGCAACAGAAACATGACAATTTACTTTCTATTCTCCAGACTAAGCAGAGAAAAATCGTTTAGCAAGAGGCTGCTTCAGAGAGACAACGGGAGCAAGAACTGACTCCTGGAGGAGCGGTTCCAAGGACACAGCATAGGAACAGTGCAGGTGGCTGGTACACACCCTCTGTCGAACTTGGTACATGTTGCGTGTCAGAAGGTCCCGCATGGACTCCACATCTTCAGGGGAAAGCCTTTTGATTCCTTGTGTCCTCTGGGCCCTGGAAACATCATCGGAGGAAAGCCAAGCATTATTCTTCCACCTTGGCAAGAGGTTCCACAAAAATAGCAATGAGCCTTGCCCTAGACTGCGAGGAACCCCAGGTTCCAGAACCCCTATTTTTACATATCTTTCCTCTTGTTTTAGTAAGGTGATCACTAAAAACATGAGATACATGTCTTGACTTAAAGTTTCAAACATGTGATTCTTTTGCCTATAACTTTTATTGTGGTAATGATTCTAACCCATTTTTTTA
>NW_007745650.1:14191-14507 GCF_000696425.1 Galeopterus variegatus
CAATCTGAACACATTCCTATATTGTGATGGCTGTAATGTATTGCTAAGCATAAACAACAGCGATTCAAACAGTTCCATTTTCTTTGTTTATAATAAAACAACCAAATAGGAAAAACCTTGATATAGGAAACAGTAAAATTAAATTTGACATAGTAGTAGATCCAATTTAGCATTCCCCCCAGTTGATAATTTGATAATTGACCACTTTAGTTTTGTGTGTGTGTGTTTTTAACCTGGGCAATGGAATTTTGTTGCTGTTGTTGGCTGGTATAGGGATTGAACCCCAGACCTTGGTTGCTCTAACCAATCAAGCTAA
>NW_007745651.1:0-371 GCF_000696425.1 Galeopterus variegatus
ACTCTCTGGAAAGGAGATAGTGTGTTGACCACACACCTTTTATATAAATGTGGATACCACTAAAGTCCCGCCCTTTGTAGATAAAGCCAGAAATAAAAGTAAGTTTTAAAGCTAATTAAAAAGGTGATATTTGCATGGAGTTCTCATAATCAGAGCAAAGATACACTGTGGATATTAGAAAAATGGAATTTGATCCAGATGTGATCCATAAATATTTATGGATTTTCTATGATGTGCCAAAGCTCTTCTGGGCATTCTGACCCATGTTGTCTCATTTCATTTTTACTAAGAGTTGCCTCCTTGATTTCAAATCTACTAATATCTCCTATTGTTGTTCTGAAAAACTTACTCTCTCAGAGTCTCATTTCCTA
>NW_007745651.1:5951-8145 GCF_000696425.1 Galeopterus variegatus
TTTTTTTTTGGCTTAAGGGCTGAAAATATACATTTATCTTTACTGCTATCTGGTAATGTAGACTATCTGTGATGATCAAGTACATAGAAGTCACTCGTCCCTGATACAATAAACTGACCCACCTGCTTGGGATAGTCGAGTCCAGAACTTCAAAACTGAGATTTTTCCAAAAATTTGAATCCAGAAACATGACTTAGAAAGAAATGATATCAGGCACCATATAAGTCAAGTAGCTGAAATGGTGATATAGTTACCAACTGACTATAGAATACACCCCAGGCAGAGGTGGATGCTCAAATATTGGCAATGAAAAATAATGAATGGCACTTATGGGTGTCCACGCCCTACACTGGGCCTGGATAAACATGGGGAAGAAGCGGAAGCTATAATTGAGAAAACATCTGGTATGTGCTCTAACTTTGTGTTTCTATTGCAATCAGGGCTTTGGGAAACAGAAAAACCTCTGGGGAGGCAGCAAATTCATATATCATGTAGGTACATTGGGAATCCTGAAAGAAAACAGGATAATGAGCACTAGACCCAGAATTATGGTGAAATACACTCCCCAGCACCGTCTTTGATGCTCCAGAACTTTCAGGAACAATCCTAGAGATATATTTTGCTGCTGCTTGGGGCCTCCTTCCCAGATGGATAGATTGGAGGGCTCTGTCTCTATCAGGCTGCATCCACTCCTTTTGTCACTGAGCCACAGTCTCAGAGTGATTAAGGCGACTACGTCACCTCTGTACAGAGGAGCCACAAAAGGGAGGAAGATGAGAGAAGAGAGATTGGAATGAGGGACCCAGATGAGTCTTCCTGTCCTGAACCAAGTTTGAGTCAGGAGCCTCGTGACAACACTGTGCTAAAACTGCGGTTATGTCCCAGGCTGAATCTGGTCCTGAGGATTTTAAAGTCTGTAGAATTTATTTTGGGCCCTCTGATGAGGACATTTAAAAATATCCATTGGAGCCTGGACTAAGTGCAAAAGATGGAGGCACTCTGCAGCAGGGACAGCTGTTGGAACTGAGCCTGCCTCTGCTGAGTGTCAGGAATGATGCACAGCAGAAATCCAGAAGCAGTACACAACCTGTCAGCCAAGTAAGAAATCCAGCCACCACCAGGGCTTCTCTCTTCCCCTCACCCAATCCTGTTGATCCTCCCACTTCAATACCACCCAATCTTTTCACATATCTATGCGGATCCCACAGTAGGTAGAGACGCACATGGTTTAGGGCACCAGCAGATCAGGGACATCAAAGGGGAGGGGAAATAAAAGTCTTAAAATAGTTTGAAATTTGATATACATTTTTCAATGCACCTAAATAATCATCCTTAGAAAAATCAGAACTTGTGTCTTATTAGACTTATTTTATGGTTAGCTCTGCTTGAATTTTGAATTGCTTGTGGGACATGAGGGGGGATGATGGCCTCTTAACGGTCTAAATCCCACCTGGTACCTAGTTGGCTGAAACAGCCTTCTAGCAGGCCCTCCTACTTCGCATCTTGCCCAGCTCAACTTTATCTCCAGGAAACCACCTGTGGGGTCAGTCCAAAATGCAGATTTTATCATATTAACTCCCTGCTTAAAATCTTTCATTAAAATGCCTATAGGATAAAATTCCATTTCCAATGCATGTTCTAGAAAACTCTTAAAGATCTGGTTCTTGATTTGATTTCTAGCCTCATTTCTCACCTCCTCTCCTCCCACTTACCCCCTTCTATATACTCTATACTTGAGACATATTACAATACTGAGGCCCCATAAACATCGCATGCAGTTTCGTGCTTCTGCGCTTTTCTACCTGACATTCTCTCCGCATGGACTGTTTTCCTGAATGCGTTCCTCACTGAACCTTCAAAACTCTATCCCTCTGTGAAGTCTTTTTTGACTCCCTTATGTCCATGGTGCTCCCAGGGTATTTTGTGCACCCCTCTGTTGATAATTGTCTCCCTGTGACACAATTTTTTTTTTTTTTNAGGGCAGCTCACGAGCAAGCCTGAGCTCTAGAGACTAGACATTATTTAAATGCAGAAAACTGCAAATAGATCACAGACTGAAGATTAAAAGATTCCGAAGTATGCATCAGGAAAGTTTCGGCTATGATTCTTAGCTTCTACCTACCTCCTACCCCACCCCCAACCCGTACTACTATAGCTTGAATTTTATGAATTATTGATAATTGTGAAGATAAAA
>NW_007745651.1:13583-14506 GCF_000696425.1 Galeopterus variegatus
GACACTAGAGGGTCAGTGTTTACCCAGGAATCCAAGGCATCCCTAGTCACTTTCCCCCCAAGATCAAAGACTTACAGTTAAATATCCAGCCCTGAAGGAAAGTTCTGAGATCTGCTTCAATTATGCAACTTATTCCTAAAGTTTCACCTCTCCTACCATAAAATGTCCTTTCATGCTCGGTTAGCATTACATACCCGGTTTTCCCTAAGTGGCACACACTTGCTCTTTTCTTATTCAGCCTTCAAGCCTCTCCTGAAATATCAACTTTTTGGTATTTTCTTTTCTCTATTCATCCAGAGTTAACTGCTCCATCCTCAGCCTTCCCACTGAGCTCTGCTCACATCTTGATGATACGAACTGAGAGAATATTCTATCTGTTCATATTCTAATTATGTTTAGCCTTTCTAAGACTGATCTTCTATTGCTTATTTATCTCTATATCCTCAATATACTCCAGCATTTAGCACAAACTAGGATATAGTAGGCACCAAAGAAATATTAGTAAAAATGAAAAAAAGAATTAAAACATAATATGTGAAAGATGCTATAATGTTTACTACAAATTAATAGCACTTTTTGAAGGATACTTGGGAAGTAGCCATTTTTTTTAGTTGGTGTTGAGTAGTATTGCTAGCATTTTATTCACTATACCAAGGAAAGTACACTAAAAGTTGCTTTTATCAAGCACCTACTGTACACCAGACATTGGGCTAAATACTCTTATGCTATTGATTTAATAATTATAACAAATCCTGTGAGATAGTAAAATTCCCACTGAGCTGATGAAATGACTAAAGTTTAAATAGGTGGAGGAGGGCCGGCCCGGTGGCGCACTGCTACAGTGCACCACTTGGGAGTGTGCTGGAGCTCCCGCCGAGGGTTCGGATCCCACATACAGACCGGCCGCTCACTGGCTGAGCGAG
>NW_007745652.1:0-1799 GCF_000696425.1 Galeopterus variegatus
AGCCAAGAGATGAAATCAGCAATCAATCCTAATGTCTATCAATGGATGAATGGATAAAAAAACGTAGTATATATATATACACAATGGAAAACTACTCAGCTATTTTTAGTAAATGATACCCTATCATTTGCAGCAACATGGATGGAACTGGAAACCATAACGTTAAGTAAAGTAAGTCAGGCACAAAACTGCACGGTATCACTCGTGTAGAATCTTACAAAAANTTAAGTAAAGTAAGTCAGGCACAAAACTGCACGGTATCACTCGTGTAGAATCTTACAAAAAAAAAAAAAAAACAGTTCTCATAAAAGTAGAGAGTACAATAATGATTACCAGAGGGTGAGGGTGGCAGGGTGGTGTCAGGAAGAAAAGTGGTGGATTAACAGGTACAAAACTATGCTGTCTACCCTCAGTGAATCATTGTGCAGTATACGCATGCATTGAAACAACACACTGTACCCCAAAAATATGTAGAAGTAAATGTTAAAATATTTTGAATTTAAAAAAAATTTTTTTAAAAGAAAGAAAGAAAATACATGGTCAGAGAAGCCTAAAAAGTAGCAGTATGGTACACTGATAAGCACCAGGATCAACAAGTCAGAAAACATTTCAGAAGTGAGCTTATGATTAATTTAACCAGCTAGAAACCAGCAATATCTATTTCTAATGGATACTACCAGTCAACAGACATGTATGATATTTCCCCTGAAAATGGGATTGTTATTAGTAATTTAAATATGATGTAATAACACCCTGCATTATGTACAAAAGGAGATTAAATCTCACTCTTCCACAATAAGAAACAGACAACTCACCTTGGGGTGGAAGGAACATGTAGAAAAAAATTAAAAACCATTAAAATGATCATTTGAAGGGGAAATAGCAAAGCATCAATTCTAAGAACCAAGGATTTCAGCTGAGTTCAATAAATTTTAATAACAATCAAACAGCTATCTACATGGTTTTATTTACTTTAATGTTAAGACACATCAGAATTTGTGAAAATAGTTTTTTATTAACTTATTTCTATTACCGGAAATTTTGAAAATATGCAAGCCATGTCAAAACTGCATTACTTAGGAATGCACTATCAAACAATCTTTCACTGAAACCAAAAAGCCTCTACATACTCAGAGTTATAGGAAATATAGCAGGTGTGTGATAGAAACATTTTGCATTAAATTATATCATTTATCTAAGGGGGTTCTTAGAAAAGAACATTAAGCTTTCAACAACTCCAACATTATCCAAGTACAAAAATGAAAACCGATCAGAACTGCAAATGACAAAAGGATAACAATTTGTCACCTCATAAATTTCTGGGACATAATTTCTACAATTTCCATGCAATGACTCCCAGATAAAACTCATTCTCCTTACAAATCCATTATATCTTAACCATATATGGCATGTGAGTATCTATAAATGAAAAGCAGTTCAGTTTGTGAGAAAAAGATCCTGGAATATAAATGGCATAACAGAAGCATCAATTCTATCATTACAACAACAAGCTCACTCACAACATGACATTTTCTCATCTCTACTTTGGAGCATGACTATGTTCCCTTCGCATGACTCTGGGAAAATCACATAACCTCTCTGGCTATCATTTCCTTTATTTGTAAAAAGAAGGGTGCTTGACAGGATGATCTCAAGATTCCTTTGAATTTAAACATTGTGTGTTTCTATGAATATACCACATACCCTGCCTCCCATGAGTACTGTGAATTATGTAAGTTCTACTATGGAAATAAAACACCATGCAAAATACAATAAATCACTTTCTTAAAAGCCTGTAA
>NW_007745652.1:2201-10370 GCF_000696425.1 Galeopterus variegatus
AGAGAACTTGTCCAACTCAAAATTATAAATCCTGGCTTCATGTGTCAGAGCATGATTGGGTAACTTAAAAACCAAGTTTTTTTGAGAAAGCTCCATACTGTTTTCCATAGTGGTTGTACTAAATTACAGTCCCACCAACAGTGCAGAAGTGTTCCCTTCTCTCCACACCCTCGCCAGCATTTGTTATTCACTGTCTTTTTTTATTATACCCAGTCTAACTGGGGTGAGGTGGTATCTCAATGTAGTTTGAATTTGCATTTCCCTGATGACTAGTGATGCTGAGCATTTTTTCATGTACCTGTTGGCCATTTGTATGTCTTCCTTTGAAAAATGTCTATTCAGCTCCTTTGCCCATTTTTTAATTGGGTTATTGGTTTTTTTACTTGTGTGATTGCTTGAGTTCCTTGTATATTATGGATATTAATCCCTTGTCAGATGCAACAACATGGATGAGCCTGGAGAAACTTATGTTGAGTGAAATAAGCAAAGCACAGAGGGATAAATACTGCACATTTTCACTCATAAGTGGGAGCTAAGAGAGAAAGAAGGAAGGAAAGAAAGACCACAGTGGTGCGTTGGACTTGCAGAGGGAGAGATCCTACACTGCGATACAAAGTAGATAAGGGGTAAAGGGGGTGGAGGAGGGAGGCTGGGGATAATTGGGTGGGGGACATGGGGTACAAACACAATTTGTGTTAATGGGCATGCTGCCAGTATAGATCTGGTCTTCACATCTTGGGCATGAGGGGTGACAATCAGCTTTGTACTTCATGAATATTCATAACCAATAAAAAAATAAAAATAAACTAATTTTTACAAGAGTATTAGAGAGCTTAGGCTGGATGCTAGGGATCTGGTGCCCAGTTCATCAAGGTACTAGAGTCCCTTGTCATTCCAATGAAAAATGAGGGTGGGAGCTAGGCTGAAGATGGAAACATCTACATGATGGCTTGTCCATCAATGGCTTTCATTTTACTACTCAGTAATAGCTTGTCTTCTCATCTTCTATTTTTCCTCTTGTGTTTCTTTATCCTACTCCACCTTCCTTTTCTTCCCTTCCTTTTCTCTTCTCTTACTCTACCCTCTTTTCTTTCAAAAACCTGAAAATAGCAATAGGTTACCTGATACAGCACCCTTCCAATTACTTCTGTCTTGAGACTCACTAACAGGACAGCAACAACAAAAAAGAACTGCTACGTGGTCTGACCTCTGGTTAAGCATGGAAAATAGAACACATTTGCTTACCTTCATGTTATGGACTGAATGGCTGTGTACCTCCTAAAATTCATGTCGAAGCCTTAACCCCCAATGTGATAGCATTTGGAGGTGGGCCTTTTTGTGGTAATTAGGCTTAGATAAAGTCATGCGGCAGGGACTTCGAGGTGGGATTAGTGTCTTTATAAGAGGAGGAAGACACCAGATTCTCTCTCTCTCCACCATGTGAGGACACAGTGAGAAGGCAAGCCAGGAAGAGGGCCCCCACCAAGAACCCAACCATACTGGCACCTTGATCTTGGACTTCCAGCCTCCAGAACTGTGAGAAATATATGTCTGTTGTTTAAGCCACCCAGTTTACAGTATTTTGTTTTAGCAGCCTGAGCTGGCTGAGACACTCTGCTTTGTCCGAATATTCAACTAAATTGTCAAGTATAAAGAAAGTGAGGAAAACAGGAGAGAAATGTCATCAGTGTTTTGACAGCTGAAAAGCAGATGATGACCAAGTTGTAAATGACTTACTAGAGTAGGAAAAACTGAAACTGAGACTGATGCCACAAGAAACAAAGCAGTCACTCCACTCAACACCAGTCCCCAGAAGTGAAGGTGCCGAGGACTGCAGAAGGTGGGAGTGAAAACAGAATTGGTTGAAAATTTCTGTATGTTCTTTCTTCCAATTCCAGTCCCTCTGCACAGAAGATCAGAGGGTCATTTTCTGTAGAGGATGAACTCAAGGACATCAACACAGCTGAGGACATAGCGAGTGTCTATAGAGTGAAATTCTGCATACTGAACGGGGAGTCCCTGTCCCCTTTCCCTGTTTAGCACATAGATGGCAGCAGCCTAACTTACACCTTCCCATGCAGGAAATTGGAAGAGTATTCTCTGGAGAAATTGGCCCAAGGATAGTGATACTCACGTATGGATGTCTCCCAACTAATGACCAAGTCTACCTGCTCATGCTAAAGTAAAACCCACTGGTCAGTGGACCTTGCCCATACATCCAGAGCTTCCAAACAGCATGTCAGCACCTCACCTTTATGCCTCTAATGTGAAAGTAAGAAACCAAACAAACCAAAACAAGCAGAAGAGATAAATTCAGAGGACACAGAAACAAGACATAAGTAGAAGGTGAGTTCAAGAATACTGTTATCCTCAGAGAGAAGATATTGTGTCCACAAATAAGAACAGGAGGCTAAAAAAACAGGAACATTCTGAGATCAAGAAAGAGCTCCTAGAAATAAAAAAAAAAGAATAAAAAATATAGGAATATTTCAATAGATAAGATATAAGAGAAAGTTGATGAAATATTTCAGAAAGTAAAACAAATGTAAAATGATCACTAAATTAGAGGGTTCATTCAGGCAGCTCCACATTCAAATTTCAAAGTCCCGAAGAGAGAAAATAAAGGGAAGCCATTACCAAAGAAATTTAAAAATATTTCTGAGAATTGAAGAATATGAGTTTTTGGATTGAAAATGCTTATCAAATGCCAGCAAAAAGAAAAGAAAATGAAGGGGAGGGAGAAAAACCCATATGAAAGAACATTAGCACAAAATTTAGAAACACTTGAAAGTGAAAACAGATTCCAGAAAAAGGATTAGGGCTCAGAATGGCTTCAGCATTCTCAACAGCAAAACTTCTGGTAAGAAGAAAATGAAGCAAAATCTTCAAAATTATGAAGAAAGATTAGTTTTATTCTCGATAAACAGAAATACAACCAAACTACATAAAGTTGTGGATAGAATAAAGTATTTCAAACATGCAGAAATCTCAAAAATATATTTAACCCCCATGCACTCTTCTTAGGAAGCTTCTGAAAGATCCAAACAGGGAAGAAAACAAGAAAGAGAAAGAGCCAGAATTCAGACAACAGGTAATCCAACACAGGAGAATTATAGGGGTTTCTCAAAGTGATGATGAAGATAGGTCAAAATAAACAGCCGTGCAACTGGTCTGTAGCTCATCCAGTGCAGATTACAGCAGGAAGATGGAAGACTCCAGAAGTACTTCCAAGAAGAAAAGAAACAGAATTGATGGGCTGTTTGATGTGTTTGGATGTACTGAGAGGATATGTAGAGTTCTGTCAGAGTTTGAGGATGAATTAATAAT
Source organism: Galeopterus variegatus (assembly GCF_000696425.1). NCBI lineage: Eukaryota > Metazoa > Chordata > Mammalia > Dermoptera > Cynocephalidae > Galeopterus > Galeopterus variegatus. Next base: position 5,529 of record NW_007745652.1, read on the forward strand.
AGACACATAGAAAAACCAAGCATACAACAAAGCAAGAAATGATTAATTCCAGGAAAAACAAAATGTTGTATAAGAAGAGAAATGTTATTTTAGGACACTATCTAGATTAATTGTAATGTCGTGTGTACAATCATGGTAACATAAACACTGAATATTAATTAAATCAAAATTATGATACAACCCTACTGGAAGGATTGGAGGAGAGGAAGTGTATGTGTGTTCATGTGCATGTGCATGTGTGATTTATGTATGATAGGGAGTTAAATCATCATCTTCCACAGTAGGAAGACAATAAAGATAAAAGCTAAAAAATGAAGACATAGCAGCATAAATGTGTTACGTGGAAATATGAAGACAAATACCAGAAAAACAACTAGAGGGGCTGAAAATAATTATTCTTGGGAATCAAGATTCAAAAGTGAGAGGAGTGAGGTTAGTTTTGTGTTAAGCCTACTTGCATTACATAGGATATCATTTGGATAAAATACATGTTTAGGGCCTTGCTTCTTAAAGTCATAAAATGGGAGGGGGGAGGAATTTAAAGACAGCAAGATAATTTTAACCCCATGTGTTAGGGAAGCATCTTCTGCAACTGGGTTTCTCTTAAAGTTTTCTGCACCTATATACCTCTGCCTGTACTCTGTTACGCTGATCGTTGATTGTTCAAACAGTTTGTTTGTTTTGGTGGCAAAACATGCTTGTTTAATGTTCTTAGACACAAATCCCAGGCAATAACATAATATAATATGTTATGACTAAAATAAAAATTAATAAATAAGAACCACAGGACAATCCAGGCTGCCAGGATTTAAAGCATCAGCTTTTCATGTAGGCCAATGCTAATCTATCCATAAGCTGGTTTACACCCAAACTTGAAAGATTCTTTTCAGATGTATCAGTAAGTGGTTGTAATGATATAAAAGACCTACTATTTAAACAAAAACACAGCTGACACTTCAATATGGATACTATTTGCAATATAATATCATGTTTGTTGTTACGATAAATAAAATAAGAGTTCTCTCACTTAAAGACATAATTATCACCCAGGTAGTCTTTTTTAAGCATTTCAAGTGCCACAAAGGAATGAAGCTCTATGGACAAAGTGGCTTCAGGGTACAGGGTGACTGAGGACCCAGAGAGGATATTTGCAGTCATGTGTTTTGGTGAAGGTTATTCTAGTATTCTAGCATTCTTGAGGTACATGAGTTTGTAACTTTGGTAGGTATTCAATAGTATTTTCTAAGAGAAGGAAGTGGAGTAGGAAATGCACTACTGACTGTCATCCAAATCCCTCCAGGTAGAATTTGAAACCCTGGCAAGGGTGCTTCTAGGAAGAGATAAGAAGTTTTGAAGACGCTTCTTGGCAAAATTTTAGCTAACTCATCCAGATTAAAACTTGATGAATCCTATATGATTAATTATTATAAATCACAGATTTCATTAATCTCTGATTCTAATAAATTTATAAGTATTTTTTAATATACGGTATACATCAAGGCACTGGGAATCAATTATCCCACGGTTCTCCAGAAAGGATTTGCAATGATTTCTTTTCCAAGAACAAATGGGCAACCACCTCTAGACTACATGGTGACTGAACCTTTGCCCGTCAGCCCTTACACAGGAGAAAGGAAAATCAAACATCAGCAACAGGAAAGAATGTCTCTTGCTGATCACCATAACCGGCAGCGGAGTGAGAGACCAGATCCTGATTTTCAGAGAATTTGGGATCCAAGCAATGACAGAAACAAAAAGCTACTGGACTCACAAGGCACTCTTTCATTTTAATACCAAATAAAAATATTCATTTTAAATCTCATGGTTTTTGTTACACCGTTTTGGCATAAAATTGGGAACAATCACATAACTCAGAAAGTGTTAAGTTCTTTCCCTGCATTATGTCACTCTACATCAGGGATTAGACTGCATAATCCCTCTGGGTCTCAAGGGTATCCCAGATATAATGACTTGTGTGAAATCAGGTTGTCTGTCACATTGTTCTCTAGTAACAGGTATTTCTCACCCTCCACCAGCTCATATCCACAGTCCTCACAAGGATGATATTGCCTTTCTTTCTCTCTCCCTCCTACTATCCCTCCCTCCCTCTCTCTCTTTCTCTTTCTTTCTTTGAATAAAACGACCAATCTTCTTAGATGTTGATGGTGACAATAGAAATCAGTTTCTTATCAGGCTCTAATTGCACATAGCATTGTGCAATAAATAAATAAATAAATAAGTAATAATAATAATAATAAACATGGGAGCCTCCCAGAGCTTACAATATATGTGAGTTTAATGAGAAAACAAGAGGGAGAAAGAGGTCACTGACTTTTCTAAGGACCAAATCCATAGCCCAATAAGTGCTACTTCACAGTACTTCATGAAAACATCTCCAAGAAATGTCTGTGAGACTCGGGCAGGCAAGATCAAAATCTATAGGAGAAAAGGAGAAAAGTAGGCAAAGAGGAAAGAGGAGAAGGGAAGGAAAGAGGCTACAGCATCTAGAGGAAAGGCGGATGATTCTTAATAACTTCAGGTGGTATGTGACAGAAGAGAGCAGGACTTCAAAAACAGGAGCTTTTCCTTCCTGTTTTCTATTTATTATTATTAAGCATGAAAAACTATCCAAAAATAGCACTTGGATCATCAATTTTAGAGCTCATAACATATATTTCTTCGATTTTTCTGCAGAATGGTTAGCACTCAATTTATTTTTGCATGGATGCTATAGCACAACATGGGCATAAAACTGTGAAAAATTAAATAGCTCAAAAAGTGTAGGTGGGCTTCTGTAAAATTTGTGCTGAATGAATTTTTAGAAAGCAGAATGCAGTACTAGAACTGCTGCACATGTGTTCTATTATTAAATATCTAATCTTCTAAATTGGGAAGGATAATAACAAGCAATCTTGTGGAAAAGCTGTAGATCTAAACAATACGGCTCTAAAACCAAAATAAAACTGGTTTGTTATTTTTTACTTTTATAATTGTTAAAATATCATTGTGGCATCATAGTACTAAAATATAAAGAAAAACTTCTAAAGAAAAAAATGGAAAAAATATTCATAGTCATTTCTGCATTTTGAAAAATTTGATTTTTTTTTCAGTCTATATCCAGATAAATCGTTAACTATACCTTATTATTAATATACATATACTTTTTTATGTTTGGTTATCTACTGAACATTATATCATTAGTATTCTTCGATGCTATTATAGGAGAGGCAAAGAAAGAGCACTCAGTTTTGATCAAGATGTGGTTTAAGTCTTAGCACACGTTAGTTCCTGAATAGTCCTGATAGTCATCATTTTCTTAGCCACCCAAACTTCCATGCATTGACATAACCAATTTTAGTTACTCTGCTCATTCTTGGACATTTAGGTCATGACCAATATTTCACAGGTCTAAATACTGCTGCAATACATACTTCCTGGATATAGTTCTTTTCTTGTATCCTTTTTTCTGTATCCTTGATATAACTTCATGGTAGGACGAACACATTTATAGCTTTTGGTACACAGTCTGGTGCATAGAACTTGGAAAATTCCTTTCCAAAAGATATGTATCAATTTATAGTTTTACGAGCAATATATGATTGTACAACATAGGTTTAATGTTTTCTTAATGCAATAACTAAAAAATTATATCCTACCATACTATACAAATAAGAGTTAGCTTTATTACATTTTATAATAATTAGTGGAAGCTGTCAGAAGTCCAGAGAGTTAATAAAAATTTTAATTATGACTCATAGACCTGTAAAGGACTATAGATATCGTTTAATCTAGTATTTCGCCCATGGAGAAATTTTTGCAGCAATATCTTTCATGGAAACCTGGTCATTATCCTGGACTCCNTTGCCGGACACGGAAAAAAAAAAAAAAAAAAAGAATGATGTATTTCTCTGTTTAACTCATTTCTTAATCTCTTACATTGCAGTCCTCACCTCTGTATTGCATCTTTCTTTTCTATATTCTTTCCTCAGTGATTATTATAGAAGCTTATTGATAATTTATATCTGGAATATCTATTTGATTGTTCTGTGCTTCTCAAACTTACCTCTGTCTAAAAACAACCATATATTTGGGGGTGAGGATCAGGCACTGATACTTAAAAATTTTCCACAATGATCTCCTGTGCAACTAATATGGCAAACTCTGGTAAGTCTTCCATAATTTCCCCCTTTTTCTCAATTTTAGTAACTTTTTTTTAGAATTATCTGCAGTTTTCTGTGATCATAGAGTTTGATTTTGATCTTGAAAGTCTCTTTTCCCTGTTTTGTTAGCATTTATTTATGAGCTCTCAGAGTCGTAAATGCACCAACTTTTCAACTATTTCTTTAGTCATTTAAACTTTTAAGCATTAAGATTTTGTAAATCAATAAATGATTGATTTCAAAGTATGTGAAATACATTTGAAGTTAATTTATGGCCATTTTAAACTTCATTTGGAAATATTAAGCATTAATACAATGCGGTATTGCCATGAGGATAGATATATAGATCAACAGGATATAACAGAGTCCAGAAAAAAATCAATGTGATATTCAACAAAGGTGTCAAGATGATGCAGTGGAGAAAGGAGAGTATTTTCAACAAATAGTGCAGGAATAATTGAATATCTATATTAAAATATTATATGAACTTTGATTCATAATTTGTACCAATACCAAGCACAAAAATTACCTAAAAAATAAATCATAGACCAAAATGTAAGAACTAAAACTATAAAAGTTCTAGAAGAAAACATTGGAGAAAAACTTTGTGACATTAGGTTGGGCAAAAATATTATAGATATACCCAAAAGTATACTCATAAACAAAAATTGGGGTAAATTGT
>NW_007745652.1:12071-12931 GCF_000696425.1 Galeopterus variegatus
TACTTTTCCCCTGGGGCACATGTCAATTTTAGGTACAGAGTAATAAAGGGGGCTTGACCCCATGTGTCAGGCTGATACTGGGGAACAGAGAAAACAATAAATCTTTAAAAGATGAAGACTTTGGAAGCCTCAAATACTTGGTCAGTTTTTTGTAAAAGGCATTTTCTACAATTTGAAATTGCATGGGAGGTTAAAGAATTAGAAAACAAAACTGACAGACAGAATGAAATTTCTCGAAGTGTTAAGAAACAAAGATCAACCAGAAGGATCCTGAAATAAAAGTAGGCAAGCAAGAAAAATCATTGTTAGTATGTCTGTTTAAAAAAAATAAGAGAGAGAGAGTTCTTCTAGTAGAACAAAAATGAACACAGACAAAAAGAAAATGCAGGAGAAAACAGAGAACACCAAAAAGAAAAAATATGCAGACAACATGTATACATATTGACTATTATAAAAAATAATTGTAATGTTTGTGTAGTTTAAAATATATTTGGAACTAAAATACATGAGAATAATAATGAAAAAGGTAATGAGGATAAAAGGTGTGAAATTTTCTTAAGTACTATTGGGGAAGTGGTTAAGTAAGAATTCATATTGTAATCTTTAAGGTAATTGTTAAAAGAATAACAAAATAATGTTTTAGTATATATCTGCTGGTTAAAAGAGGGAAACTGAATAAGAAAGTGATTTATCTAAAAGAAGGACAGAAAAAGGAAAAAAGTATATAAAACATGAGAAACAGAAACAAATAAAAAACTGTAGCTGTGAAATGTTATTTTGGTAATTACATGAACTATAAATGGATTAAGATTTCATGTAAATAATGAAGATTATCAGATTAGATTTAAAAAGAAAAAAAA
>NW_007745652.1:13142-14506 GCF_000696425.1 Galeopterus variegatus
AAAAAAAACAATTCATGCTGCTATGGATAAAATGTTTAAATGTTAAGTTTTATTTTTAAATTACAGAAAAGTCAAAAGTAAAGGGATAGGCTTGGGGATGTAGAGAGCTCAAAGAATATTACTTCCACATCCACAAGGAATGAAAAAAAGCTGTGCAATTTACAAGTTCACAACTTTCCTGGAACCTATCAAAATGCTAACATTGCAGGGTAAACACTAACCTAAAATCTGGAGAGAGATAGGACTTGGGAGCTTGATTACTTGGGTAGATGCATCCCAACACTAGTAAGAAGAATTCAGCTAAAATAGTTAATGAACTGGCAAAGGTCAAGTGTGGAAGAGTTGGAAGCTCTTGGGAGTCACAAATACTGAAAAAGGGGGGAGTGTCACACTTTCTTGTAAGCATTTTCTCTACAAGTCTACCTAGTACTCACAGAGTAGACAAGGGAAAATCTCAAGAAAGCTTTCCTCATGTAACTGTAGGCCTGGGAAAGAAGAACAGCTACCATAGAGGGGCAAAAAACTCAGATTCTTCTCCTCTATCTACCTTATTATATGGCGGGGAGGGGGGGGGAGAAAAATTGTTGCCCTTAGGATGATGGTAAAATCTCCTAGCAAAGATACACTCTCTCCCTGGGGGAGGAGCAGGAATATATGCTGGGCTTAGGACTACACCTAGAGGACAGGCAATGCATTTTAATGGCTATATTCCCCAAACCCAGAGAACAGTGCCTATGTAAGACTGAGATTTAATCAGAACTTCATTGAATTCTATCTCTTCTCTTGCCCACCCACTATCCTAATAAGCATTGAGTAAAGGAAACGGTGGACTATTGCCAGGAGAGCTGAAATGAACAGATTTTCTCTGTAATACAGTGTAATGAGAAGACCTAAAGCTGAGGAGGAGCAGATATTGAGACAAACCCACTGGCCAGTTAGCCCCCAATCTAAACACAAGTTATCACTATACAAACTTGAAGCCTGGGGTACACTGAGAGTAAACAAATCTCAAACCAAAGCTAACTCTGATTAATGCAAACCTCCATACTAAAGGCCTGGACAGATGGAAAGTTGTGTTCATTTCAAAGCTTAAAATCTGCTTAGATCTGTCTCTACACAAGCTATGGGGCTCTCAACAAAAAATTACCAAAAAAAAAAAAAAATATATATATATATATGCCTCCTTAAAAAGCACACACACACACACACTCCCCAAAGACAAAGTGATCAACAGAAACATGTGGCTATAGTAGAGATGTTGGAATTGTCTGACAGAGAATTTAAAATAACTGATTAATAAAGGCTTAATGGAAAAGTTGGACATCTTGTAAAATCACATGGGTAATTTTAACCAAGAGATAGAA
>NW_007745653.1:0-1638 GCF_000696425.1 Galeopterus variegatus
GAAGATTCAGAAAGGCCAAGTGGCCAATCCAATATCACACAGCAATGTGGGGGCTGAACTCAGGTCTTTGGACAAGTCCAGGACACTTGTGCTCATGGATTTTAATCACACTAAGGCAAATGAAGATTTTGAGGGCAAGCACAGAGGTGGACCAGTGTCCATGGTAAGAGTAGGCTGCATGTTTTTCAGCCCTGGAAGAACACCATGCACAACTGGCCCTGGCTCTCATGGTCACAGCAACTGGCACAGCCAGCACTATGCCCAGGTCATTTAGTATGATCTGCAGCAACGCTGTGATTTATTGATGGCTTTTATTCCCCACTGGGACAGCATGAAAATAATCAGATGAATAATGAGTTCGTGAGATGGATTCACTCTGAGCCAGCTCCTGCAGAAGGGAATTATACGCTGGGATTCTGCCTGGAGCAGCACAGGACGATGGATGTTTCTGCAGAAGGCTGGGCCTCATTTGCTCCTTTGGCAGCAAGTTGCTTTTCTCTACAGACATGGAGAGCTTAAGAGGTAATAGCACTGGCATCTCCCTGTTCCAAGAGTGGAAATGAGATGAGCATTGATGGTCTCAGGGATGACAAAACAGAACCTCATCCTGGGGTTGGGGGAGAAGAGCTGCATGTAACCATGGTAGCTGGCAGGAAGGCCCCCTTTCCGAGGTTCTGCAATGCATGGGTAGCCACCCTACTTAATCACAAGCCGTGACGCATTCCTGTTGGTGGGGCCATGCTGTTGTAGTTATCTATGGCTGAATTACAAACCACTCCAAAATCTAGGGGCTCCAAGCAACAGTCATTCTATGGATCAGAATTAGGGTGGTTCTGCAGGGATAGCTTATCTCTGCTGCAAATTCTATGGCTGGAGGACCCATGGTGACCTCTCACACATGTCTGGGGCCATGGTGCTGGCTGTTGACGGTGGCGCCTCAATTCTCCTCCACACAGCCTCCCTCCAGCACGACAGCCTCAACTGTTTACATGGCAGCCGGGTTCCAAGTGCAAAGGTGAAACTATAAGTACACTTAGACCTGGGCTCAGAAATCCCCAAAAGTCACTCCTAAACATTCTGTTGGTCAAAGTAAGTCACAAAGCCAGCTCAGATTTAAGGAGTGGAGAAACAGACTGCACCTCTGCATGGGAAGAGCAGCACAGTCACTGCAGACAGGTGTAGACACGGGGGCGTGATTCATTTGGGGCCACTGTGAAGCAGGATGTCTACTGAGGACTGCCCTTGGGATGGACACCTGACGGGGAGGGGAAGGAAGTGGGAGTGGCCAGAGGGAGAGGCTGAGCTGCAATCAGGGCTAAAGAAAGCCTCAACCAGCACCACAGGAGTTCTGAAGCGGGAATGGCCCTTCAGAGCTGTCCTGGAGTGGGCCAAGGTGGCCAGGACTTTGTATGTCTGCAACAAAGGATGCAGGCACCCTGGAAAGGAGCCTGACCTTGGGCGAGGCAGTCCCTGAAGGTGCCGACCCCTCACGGCTGCCTGCCCAAAGCCCACCCAGCAGCTGAAGGGGCTCTGGGCACCTCTCACAGTGTCACCCAACCTTCTCCCACATCTGCCTCTCCCAAGAATCCACTTTCCTCCCCAGCTCGCCATCTCCCTAAGTTCCCCATCCATACCACC
>NW_007745653.1:2926-14506 GCF_000696425.1 Galeopterus variegatus
AGGGCTGCAGCCTGTGTCCTGAGCTAGGGTAGAAAAACCACAGAGATAAATGCTGCTGAGGGGGAGGGGGAGCTGCCCTGGAAAGTGGGCCTGGCCTACAGACAGTGCCTGCAGCACAGCATGGGGAGTGCCCCGCCCAAGATGTGAAGGGATCTGTGGCAGTGGAAGCTTGGAGGACCTCCAGCAAGAGTGGACAGGCTGTGGAGAGCATCATTCTGCTTTCAGATAACATCCAGTCCTCCACTCCCTACTGGGCATTTCCACATTGGCAGAGCCCTCAACACTCTGGGTAAAATTTTACTCTGTGGGCAAAATGCACAGTCTGTCTTCCTCATGCCCCAGAAAAACACTGCCAACCCACAGCACAGGGGATTGCCTATCATTTTGTAGCTCTTCCAATGAGCTGAGCCCTGTCCAGTGCACTTTATGAGGATTATTATCCTCAATTTGCAGGTTAGGAAACTGAGGCTCAGAGAGGTTAAGTGCCTCACACCAGCTCCCCATAATAAGTAAATGGCAAATGTAGGATTTTAAAACCAAGTTCTGTCTCCTGTTTACTTTGAACATCTGACACTCTGCAGGAGGCCCAGACAGGGCAACCTGGAAGAGTCAGAGGGTTAACGCCTCTGGAAGCAGCCCACAACCAATGAGAATAGATCACAAAGTTCGGATTTCTAACCTCTCCCATCCACACTGCTATATACCAACACAGGACTGAAAGGGAACCTGGAGATGGTCTTGTCCAGCTACTGCCATTATTATTTAATTTTATTCTGCGGGCCTTCAGGACTATGGTTTTAAGATCCATCCATGTTTCTATGTGAACATCTGCTCCTGCTTCTCAATGCTTCTGGCAGGTTTATCCATCGTAGTTTACTGCCCACTGCTGCAGGGGTGGACGCCCAGATCATAGCTTGCTCCACAAACCCCACGGCAATGAATGCCCACAGCCATGGCTCTGTTTTTAAAGGTGAGAAAACAAGGGCCAAGGAGTGGGAAGAGGCCTGCATCCAGCATTGACCCATGGTGGGCATTTCTAATTAGCTCTTGGCAGTCCCTGTGGGAAAAGGCATTTCTCTCCCCTAACATCTGCATGTCCCTTTGGGAACAAACTCTGACAGGCCTTGCTTCAATGTTCACGCCCTTGACAAATGCCTGTGACCAGGCATGCAGCATTCCGGTAGGCTGAGCCTGGATCATGTGACCACCTCCGGTTTAGAGTGGGAGGAGCAGTTTCTCACCTTCCTAGAGGGGACAGATGGGATGGGGCAGGGACACTTAGCTCTTCAATGAAAAGAGGAGTCTTGGCAAAGAAAAATAACAGGAGTCCTCATAGAGAATCGCGATCACTCCCCAGCTGAGGACCCCAGTGTTGGTCATGGGAAAGGGCCCTTTGCTGGGGGCAGAGGCTACAGTGGAACTCCTCAGGAGCAGGAAAGTGAGTGCAGGGGGCCCGAGGCCACCCCTCTGGAGGTGTGCATCTCCCTGCAGTGTGCTTCCATGAAGGACAAACAAGCCCATATGCCTCTCTGGCTCCTCTGAAGTGCTGAGCAGGGGGCGGCAGGACTCCCAAGTCTGTACACCCCTCTCCCCAGCTTGTGCCAAGCCAGAAGGATGAGATGGTGAGACTCTGCTCACAGACATCACCAAGTTTTCACAGAAACGGGCACAGAAGCAATGAGAACGCCAGACATGGGCAGGAGCTCCATTCTACCAAACGCAGTGTCCCATCCTGGTTGACGATCTAATCTCTCAGAAAGTAGAGGAACAAGAACAGTTGTTTCCACAGACTCAACTCTGGCCAACTAAACAGTGGCTGTTGAAATAGCAGAGAAAGGAAATTGAGAAAATGTAACCAACATGTACCCATATCCTTTTTTGTTGTTGTTGGCCGGCCGGCATGGGGAACCGAAACATTGACCTTGGTGTTTCAAGGCCACGCTCCAGCCAACCAAGATAACCTTTTGTCTGTTGCGAACACCTGAGACTTTGCATGTTGGGCCCAGGCAGGGCACCGGGTAGAGTTAATGCCTCTGGAATCTGCCCACCACCATCCAGGGATGGGAATTTGGTGAATCGACGCCCCAGCTTCCTTTCCCTCTGTCAGGAGACTCTGACGTGCTCTGCAGGGTGTCCCAGAGCTCCCCAGTGGTGAAGCTTTTCTGCCCGCAGCAGTAACTTGCATGACAACATGGACTTCATGACTTTCTTTCCTTCTTGCCTCACTTCTTCACTTGCCCACCAACATTTCCCAGGATCACTTTTCACACTACTTGTACTTAAATCCTTTTCTCAGTGTCTGTGTCTGGGACTAGAACAAAGATAATGTAATAACCAAGAAAGTACATTCCAGAAACCTGGAGACATAGCAGTGGAGTGGATAATCCCACAAGCTTTGGAGTCAGACAGTCTGTGTTTGAATCTGTCTCTACCAGTATGTAAATATTTAATATTAGAATGATTGTTATTTATAAACTTTAGAAGTAGATTTCAAGATGGGCAGAGCCGGAAACTCTAGAAAAAGGAAGACAGTTCAAGAATAGGAGACTTTAAAATTCTGAGAATGTGCAAATAAGTCAATCTTCAGAGGCAGCTGCAGAAATGCCATGGCTTCACAGCACTGTCCCGGGAGGCCAGGTTGTGAAAGGACAAAGGGTAGAAGAAGTAGCCTGAAGCAAGGCAGGGAACATAGCCCCCACACCCAGCCTGTAAGATGGCTGTTGGGGAGCTAACCCCAGAATGTTCTGTGGCTTGCAAACATCTCAAGGACAATAGAAAGGGCTTTAAGTTCCAAGCAAAACAGAGAGCAAGGAAGGGACAGAGCTGGTGTTTGGGAGTGACAGAGAGAAAGCCCAACTGCTCAGCTCCCATCTTACTCCTGTCTTTCACATCAAGGCCCATGATTTAAAACATAAAAGGTGAAGACAAACAGCTAAGAGGAAATCAGCACCAACTAAAGTCCCCACAGGCTTTCTGGTTGGTCGAGGGCAAGCCAGAAGGCTGGGCTCAGTCTCAGAGGCTGACAAGCTTTCCGTTTGGGGGGCAGCTGGGCAAGTAATAACCAGGAGTGGGCTGCAGCCACTGTCCATAGTCCCAGCATGTTTTCCAAAACACTGAATGAAGATCCTAAGCACAGTGCCTATCACAGAGAAGGCTCTAAACCAGTGGTACTCAACAAGGGGCAATTTTGCACATCTCTCCCCCAGAGGAACTTTGGCAATGGCTGGAGACCATTTCTGGTTATCACAGCAAGGATATGTGGAAGGATGCTATTGACAGAGAGGAGAAGCTGCTTAACTTCCAGTAATGCACAGAGCAAAACCACACAAGAAAAGTTATTTGGAGGAACTTTGGCAATGTCTGGAGACCATTTCTGGTTATCACAGCAAGGATATGTGGAAGGATGCTATTGACAGAAAGGAGAAGCTGCTTAACTTCCAGTAATGCACAGAGCAAAACCACACAAGAAAAGTTATTTGGCTCAACATGTTGATAGTGCCAAGATTGAGAAACCCCACTCTAAACAGATGTCTGTTGAATGAATGAATGAAATATTAAGCACCCACTAGGTGCCCTGGGAATACACAGAGGAATAAGATACAGTCTCTCCCCTCAAGACTCCTACTGTAGTACAAGAGATAGATGCAAGTGGCTTTGCTATGGTATGAAATGTGCTTTAAAGGAGGTGATATGAGAACAGGCATGAAAGAACTACCAATCCCGCTAAGCAAAGCTGCAATTTGAGCTGGGCTTTGAAAGATGAATGGAAGTTTGGCTGGGACATGAAGTGGGCATGAAGGGTGGATGGAGGCACTAACTGTGCCTGATGTGATAGGCACAGCACAAGCAATCCAGCGCGCCTGGAGCACAGGTTTCTTAAGGAGGAGCAACTGGAGACAGGGCTGGGATGGTGCTGAATGCCACGGTAAGGCCCTTGACTCTATCTTACAGGTACAGGGTTCCAGAAGGTTGTTAAGCAGATGTTAACATGGTCAGATCTATTTCTTTAAAACAAGAATACATTTATTCTCTCTGGTTAGAAAAAATTCTTCCTTCCAGCAAAGAATTAGTATAACATCAATCTCATTCATAAATCCACCATGATGGCCTGTTCCTTAATCCTACTGTGTGATGTACAGAAATTGATCTTAAGCCCTGGTGCACAATGGGTGGTCATCATGGTAGCAACTACCAGAGCACACTAGTGACTTCTTCATCTTTGTGTCCACCCGTGCCAGCAGAGTGCCAGGCATTATGAGTGTTTGATAAACAGCTGATGAACAACAGAATGCACAAACCACTTGGATGATGGGTACCTTCCTTAGATGGAGTCAATTCAGATTTCCAAGGATTAAGCAAGGACCATATCACTGTACTCTGTTCACTGAGCCCTAATTTTCTAATTTTCCTAAGTTTCTACTGGAAATTCTGATAACATTTACTGCCATTTCCTAATTATATAAGTAGCATATGTTCTCTGAAGCAGATTTGGAAAATAATGTGTAAGAATTAACTTTTTGATTAATTTCTTTCTCTCTATATACAGAATGTATGCTCAGAATATTCATTCATTCATACACACACAGATATATACATGCATACACCACAGATTTTTACTACATATTTGGGATCAACAGTATGACTTTCAGTTTCAAATTAAAAGCGTTTTCCTGTCATTAAGACTCTTTGAAAACACCCTCTGTCGCATACACCACAGATTTTTACTACATATTTGGGATCAACAGTATAACTTTCAGTTTCAAATTAAAAGCGTTTTCCTGTCATTAAGACTCTTTGAAAACACCCTCTGTAGTCGGGGAATAATATTCCACCACATGCAGGATACAATGATTGTCCATTCCCCTTTCACTGTCTGTTTAGGTTGTTTCTGGATCTGGGGACTGGCTTTGGTGACACTTAAGTCTGTATTTAGGGGTTGGGCTATATTTCCGACTTGGGGCTCATGAGTCTTTCTCCAGCTGACTGATTCTGTTTATTTCTTTAACCACCCACTGTCAGAACCTGCAAGCTCTCTCTGGATACCTTGCTCCTGGGTCTATGTATAATCCCACCCCTCTCCCTGCTCCTCCCCTCAAGGGCAAGTTCTGCCCTAGCTCTCTGTCTTCTCCCGATCTGCTAGTTTCTATGACTCCACATCTTCAGTCCTGCTGAGACATGGACAGCTCTCTCCTGCCATCTCCTGCCCACTGACAACATCTCTAGGACCCTGGCTTAACCCTTATAATGCTGGGATGAATTGAGAAAAAAAAGAACAAGCTTAAAGAAGATATATAATAGGCTTAATTGTAAAGACCCACACTTGCTTCATTCTCAGCTATCTGCATAAGAACACTATGACAGACCCGATTTAATTGCATCTGAAAATAGACCTAGGGGCTTTAATTGGTAATAAGCTCAGTAAGAATCAATAATGGAATGTGGCTGTCAAGGAGAAAGTTAACACCATTTTTAGCCACCTTTGTGTACTGTTTTCAGGCTCAGGACCAATAGGGGAAAGTTACAGGAAGATAAATTTCAGGTCAAAATTAAGAAAAGGATTTGTAAAAGGAGTTGACCTCCAATGAAACAGGCTGGCAGTGTACTGCCACCATTGGCAATATGCAAGAAAAGATGTCACCCATTATGCCTCCAAGAGTTTATTACTACCCACATAAATGTATTACCAACACTTCTTAAGAAGTGAGAGAACAGGCAAACGGCCTATGGGCAGTGCGAGCTCTGGCTTATGTATGAAGCTTCATTATGCAGCCTGTTCCCTGGAGTCACTCAGGGTGCAGAGGCCTTGGAAAGCCATGTGAGGTGTGTGGTTGTTCCCTGAGGTGAGTCTTGGACAGGCCCCCAAGGCATGCTTTTCACCAGCTGTTGGTCTTCGAGTAAGACAGCCTCTGGTCTCATTAACTGGGACAATCACAGTTGAAACACAGTGTCCTCTACTCTCCCTAAGCCTGGGCAGGCAGAGCCCAAAGGCCCCATCCCCAACTCCCATCCCAGCCCCATGATGCTTTGCTGCTGTTCCTGCACTGTCTGTGCTCAAATAAGCCACAGCAACCCCAACGGCCTCTTGCCCATCACTCACGCGTCCTCTACTCTCCCTAAGCCTGGGCAGGCAGAGCCCAAAGGCCCCATCCCCAACTCCCATCCCAGCCCCATGATGCTTTGCTGCTGTCCCTGCACTGTCTGTGCTCAAATAAGCCACAGCAACCCCAACGGCCTCTTGCCCATCACTCACTCAACACACATCCCCTTCCTGCAGCCTGTTGTATAGATGGTGTGTAAGGGTGTCCACAAGCACCTAAGAGGATGGTTCCATTTACCCTGGGGAGAGGCACCAAGAAAGCAAAGTCTTAAGGGGTCAAGGCTGAGGACACGTGAAAGGATGTGTCCAGACAAAAAAGAGCAAGTGCAAAGGCATGGGAGGTGGTGGGGCTTGGGCAGGGCTTGGGGAAGAACACATTCAATATGGCCAGTGGCTCGGTCTTGCTGGGGCTCAGGGAGCTGAGACACGAAGATGGAGAGGCACACTGGATTCAGAATAAGAACAGCCATGCTCAGGAACTTGGATTTCAATCTGAAGGCCAGGAGGAGCCACTGAAGGGATATAAAGAGAGTGATGGAAAACAGATTTTCATTTTTAAAAGATAGTCTGGTAACACTCCACAGTGGAGCGAACGGATGGAAGCAAGAGAGACGAGAGGCAGGATGGCCAATTAGGGGAATATCATGGACATTCACATGAAAAATGCCCAGTAACTTCACTAGAGCAGTGTGGGTTGAGGGGTGGGGGAGAAAGGGATATCTAGAAATATTCCAGGATGGTTACAAGCAGGTGTAAGGAGTGAGACGGGTTCTGGCTGACTCCCATGTTTTCTGACTTGGTCGGCTTCATAATGGTACAGCCATTCCCCAAGTCAGGGTAGTCATGATTTCAGATACAGTATTCTGTCTTGTTACTCTTCTTTATGGGACCATATGTCTTGATTTGGATTGGAAACAAAATACATACTATACATGTGATATTTCTCATAGTTTAGATGCCCAGTATCTGAGCCACTTCCTATGTTTAGAAATTTCCTACATTGTAAGTCCAAATTGGAAGCAAAGCCTACTCCCCTCTCTAGAAGTCGAAAATACCAAATTCTTACTTTCCCTGGCTCCCTTGCAGTTAGGGCACAGTAGGTGCCCTGGGTTCAGCCAATCAGACCCTCTTGTCCTGGACTTCAAATGAGGACCTGGTGACACAAAGAAGCAAGGGCCGTGAGAACCCCTGGCAGGGCTGGTGGCTGCAGCATCGCGGAGTTTCTGGGGGCTCAGGGCAACAACATTAGCAGTGTCCCCAGCATCCAGTAGCAGTGGTACAAACTGTGACAGCAGTATCCTCACTGTGCCAGATCTGTGCATCGTTCAAGCGGCTTCTGAACCTAGTCTTCCTGCCCTTCTGGCAAATCTGTAAGCTACCATGTAGACTTGCAAAAAATTTTTTCCTCCCTAAATTAGCCAGAATTGGTTTCTGTTGCTTGCAATTAAGAAACCCGACTGATACAGACATTGAAGCCAGAGTAGTTGCAGGCAACAGATCCTTAGGGAAATGAAGGAATTCCTGCCCTTCTGGCAAATCTGTAAGCTACCATGTAGACTTGCAAAAAATTTTTCCTCCCTAAATTAGCCAGAATTTGTTTCTGTTGCTTGCAATTAAGAAACCCAACTGATACAGACATTGAAGCCAGAGTAGTTGCAGGCAACAGATCCTTAGGGAAATGAAGGAATCTTAGGGTTTGGGGAGGTGAAGGCTCTGAAACTCTATCTAGATTAAGCGATGGGATTCTGGCAGTCCACACGTGCAGAGGAGAAAGAGCAGATTAAATGATCACCTCTTTACACTTGGAATAAAATGCTTATTGAAGACAAGGCTTTGGGGTAATGTTGTAGGCAGGATTATGACTCCCAAAGATCTTACACCCCAAACCCTGGGACTGTGAATAGGGTGAGATATCATGCTCATAAATGTTACCTTACGTGGGAAAAGCATCTTTGCAGATGTAATTAAGGTTGCTAATCAGCCAACCTTAAAACAGAGAAATTAGCCTGAATTTCCAGGTGGGCCTAGAGTAATCACATGAGCCCTTAACAGCAAAAGAGTGAGGGGGAGTTAGAGAGATTCAAAGCACAAGAAGGATTTGAGGTTGCTGGCTTGAAAATGGAGGAGCTGCGTGTAAAGAAATGGACCCTCAGTCCTACTGCCACAAGGAACTGAATTAAGGCAAAAACATGAATGAATTTGGGAGTGGATTCTTCCCCAAAGCCTCCAAAAGGGAACACAGTCCTGAACTCCTTGATTTCAACTTTGTGAGACCCTGAGCAGTGAACCCAGTCACATCATACCACACTTCCACCCCATGGAACCGTGAGATGATAAACGAGTGCTGGTTTAAGCAACTAAGACTGTGGTCATTTGTTACACAGAAATAGAAAACTAATACAGGTACTGAGGAAGCCATTGTCAGAGAAGAGATGAAAGACCTGAAGAATTCGGGGACTCTTGGGTGGGTCATTCCTTCTGAGGGCAATGACCAGCTGAAAGAAAGAATAAACGCTCCGATTTCTAAACCCTTGGTCTGATGGGCTCAACTTGCCAGCACCAGTGCCCAACCCAAGACTTCACACAGCACCACCTGAAGGGCTAGTGCTCTGTTCTTACTGAGACACACTGGGGTTTGCTTTCCATTCCCATACCATGCTTCTGCCAGCCAGCCACCTGTGGACTCACCTTCTACACGGACTTGGCATCAAAGAAAACATTGCTTCTAAGAAATTCATTTTTCTGCAAAATTTTTTTAAAATTGGCTGATAGTCTTTACTCATTAGTTTTACCATGTACCAAATCACCCAGAGGCAGCTTGCCTTACAGGAGGGTGTGATCGCCTATTAAAGACTCCAGTTATAGCACCAGTGGAGAGACACCACCTTCTGAGTTTAGGGTGCTGATCTACCGTGTAGATTTATGCTGGAACCAGCAATCAATACACGGGGCCAGGAACCAAGGAGTGGATGTAGAAATGTTGCTTGTCAATATCACACCTAATGATCCACTCACAAAATTTTTGCTTTCTCTTCCTACACCTCAGGGCTCTTCAGGTTTAAAGGTTTTAGTCTTGAAAGGAAAATACTTTTATTAGGAGACACAACAATGGTTTTTAAAATGTGGACATTTCAAAAATGTGGTCTTTTTAGCTCCTGATGCTACTGTAGTTCTAGCATAGCTACTACATAACGCAGGCAGAGAGAGGTACAGATGGAACCTAGGAGTCTCCTGGGACTTCCTGGTACTGTGATGTTCAGTGGCAAAAATATATGGAAACTATTGCCAGTGGTACTGAATAGTGTTTACTAATTTCCTTGGTGTAGAGACGCCCACCATGGCCAATCTCAAGCTATTCACTTGACATTATTGAACATGCAGTTGGGATGAGTTGCACAGTAGCCCACATTATATGGTATTTCTACCATACATATACAAAAGACAAATAATCTCAAAAGGATAGATAATAGTAAAATAACTAGTAAGTGATGAGTTTGGGGTATTTATTATATTTGTGTTTAATGGAATTTATTTAATTGTAAGTTTATATAATTTAATTTTTAATAATAGCTGTTTTTAACAAATGGACCACAACATTGTTGAAAATTTACTAATCCACTCTCACAAACCAGGATAAGATAGATTTAACACACCACTGATAAAGCAATTCTACAGAGAAAGGGTCATTAAGGACTCAGATCTCTCATAAGTGAAGGTCAAGGTCACCTTTCCTGGTTAAATAATCCAGTTGAGGTTCTACCTAAAGGCAAAGTGAACCTTAAATATTGTAGAGGAGGAAAGTCACAAATATCACAGTTGCAAAAACTAAGGCTAGAGTAGCTACCCATATTTTCCTCCATTTCATTATATATTTGTGAGTTTTAACTAATTTTCCTTGTCTTTCCTATGATTATCCCTCACTCTTGTGGTAGCTGATGTAACAATTTAGTCTCTAGATGAGATCACAGAATTTTGAGAAAGAACATGACAGAACTTGAGGAGGACTGGACAGCCACAGAGACCCTGAACTCAGACTTGGTTACAGTTCTTATGAGATGTTGGGTTGTCTCCCTTCGGGAAACGGATAAATCCATTTTTTGTTATATGAGGGGTAAGAGGTAGGGATTTTTGCTTTGTCGTATTTTGTTTTTGAAAGAAGGAATATTGTTGATATGGCAAAAAATCCCTCAATAATAGCACCACCTTATAATGCAAACTTGTGTATAACACAGTTGGTAATTGCCTCTGTCCTCTGCCCAACTCCTCTTCTTAAACAGGGATAGGCTTAATTTCTTATCTTCTACTTCTGCAACAGGATTGAGGAATATGGAGAGAGGATGAAGCCAAATGGGGAAGCAGCAGGAAACCTTGTATGGGAAAGATGAGAGATGGAGAGTGTGACCCTACATCCCTGGTATTGTCCCCAAATCAGGAAAATGGAATGGAAACCTAACAAGTGGCAGAGTTTTGGAATCATGGCAACTGTTCTGGAAGCTCTTCCCACTGCAGACTCCAGACTCATTCTCTTGCTATTTAAGCTGGAGTTGATAGCTGCCCCAAATAGTGCCATATGGTGGTAGGACCTGGAAGCAATTGCATCCTGCAGTGAAACTCTCAGAACTCCTATCCAGCTAGCTGTGCTGTCTCACCCAGTTATTTAATTTATTTCACAATAACACAACCCCACATTTTACAAGCTTTGATTTTTTTTGAACTTACTTATGACACTTATTACAGCAGGGTTTTATGGTACTGGACACCAATCCTGCTGTTTCCGTACCTCACTTCCATTTTCTGTAGGTCACGTTCCTTTTTCTGTCCATAAATGTTATACAACCATGTGGTAGCCCCACAGTTGCTCTGAACTTACTTTGGTTCTGGGTGCTGCCCAATTCACAAATGGTTCTTTGCTCAAACTCTTAAATTTGATTTGTCTAAAGATTTTCTTTTAACAGTACCAAAACTGACATTGGTACAATACATGTGGACAGTTCTAGGTCATGTTATCACGTGTAGAACGGTACCAAAACTGACATTGGTACAATACATGTGGACAGTTCTAGGTCATGTTATCACGTGTAGATTTGTGTAACCATGTAACCACCCTGCAATCAAGATACAGAACGATTCCATCACTACAAAGATCTCTTTCTTGATATCTCTTTATAGTCATACCCACTCCCCTCTCCCCCATCCCTAATCCCTGAAAAATACTAATCTGTTCTCTATTGCTATAATTTTGTCATTTTGAGAATGTTATATAAATGGGTTCATGCGGCATGTGATGATGAATATATTTTTGAATTACATTTATTTGTTCACTCACCTCTTTTCCTCTAGATCATTTTCATTAACTATTTTATTCATACATTCACTTATTCAAGCAGAAGACTCAGCTAGGGCAGCCACTACTGAAAAGATTCAAAGTTTTCTAAGACCACCCCTACTGCCCAGTCAGGTATAATTTGGTTTAGTAGCTTATG
>NW_007745654.1:0-14502 GCF_000696425.1 Galeopterus variegatus
GTCAGAAGGACTCATGGCTGTAGGAAGTTGAAAATAGTCTGTTGTCCATCTTAAAGGAACTAAAAGGAAAATGTTCTCTATTTGTTTCTAATGTTGTGGGTTTTCAGTAAATGCTTATTTTCCTGCAAAATGAAAAAGGAATTGTTGATATTACTTTTGTTTTTTTTTTAAAAGATGACCAGTAAGGGGATCTTAACTCTTGACTTGGTGTTGTCAGCACCACGCTCTCCCAAGTGAGCTAACCGGCCATCCCTATATAGGGATCTGGGCCCTTGGCCTTGGTGTTATCAGCACCACACTCTCCCAAGTGAGCCATGGGCTGGCCCCCAATATTACTTTTGTACCATGCTTTATTCTAATACAACTAAAACCTCAGACCATTTTTTGAAGAACTTTGAACTTTTCAAATTTTAATGCTGAAAGGGACCTTAAGTGATATGTACCTAACAATACCACAAATAAATGATTTCCTTTTGTTTGGAAGCTCTTCCTGCAGGTATTGACTTAGCTTATTCCCTCACTTCATTCAGGCCTCTGTTTAAAAGTCTCCTTACTGGAGAGGCTTTCTCTCAACACCCCATGTAAACTAGCATCCCTTCCCTATCACTCTGGCCCAGCGCTGTTCAGTAGAACTTTCTGTGGTGATGGAAATGTTCTATATCTGCACTCTCCAGTATGGTAGCCACTAGCCATATGTATCTATTGAGCACTTGAATTGTAGCTAGTGAGACTGAGGAACTGAATTTTTAGTTTTTAAAAATTTTAACAGCCACATGTGTCTAGTAGCTACTCTATTCTTCACACCATCACCTGCGTATTATATATATTTTTTATCATCTGTGTTGCTTCACTCTGACTAGAATATAAGCACTAAGAAAATAACAATTTTCTGTTTTAGTCACTGTCATATCTCTAGCACTTACAGGTGTTCCATAGAGGATTGTTAATTAAATGAATGAATAAATGAGGAAACTAAGACTTATAGTTATGAAATGACTCCTGAGGTGGGTAAAGCAGGATCAGAACTGGAATCTTGGTCTCCAGGCAGATACCTTTTGCTTTGTGCCCCTCCCCTAAAATCTACACCTCATTGCCACTTTTAACTTTAATAATAGCTGAAAGATAATGCCAAAGCCACATTCCAATACAGAAGTAATAAAGAACCTGGCTTCTTTCCCTTTCACTTCTTTCCTGCTTCTTTGGAATTTCACATATGGCCAGTCTTCCTCTTTGAGCTATAAAAAAGGAGGGATAAGGAACCCGTCCTGAACTGATAAGAAGTGTCACTTGGTTGTGGAAAACAGTTTACACTGGCTTTATTTTGATTCTCCTGATGTCTAGGTTAGTATGTGTTTTACTTCAGCTACATTAAGTTTCTCCAAGACATTATCCTCTCTGGATTTCACTTTTTCACTTATAAAAAGAGAACCATAATACATTTCTATATATAGTATGGTATGTCTATTACTGTGTATACATGATATACTTAAGTAGCTTTTTTCCCCCTCCCCCTGCCCCCTCCTTAAGTGGCTTTTAAACTAGATATTATTTAAAGAAGTCCCATGGTGAATCATTTTGTAAAATAAGTAAATTTTAGAGGGAGTGTGGTCTTAAAAAATATACCTGTTAACTATTTTTAAAGACACAGAACCTCAGCATTTGTGTATGGTTTCCTGTTCATAATCTAACTCTCTTCCCAGTCAATTGTTTTAGCTGTTGTCTAAGGCTGAATCTGCCTTGATAAAAAAGGGTAATTTTTAAAAAAATGTTAGTTTTAGGAACATCAAAAGCTTTTCTTGGACTTCATGTAAACCACAAAGGTGGTAGAATTGTTGTTATAAATAACATATTTAAAAGGACCAGAAGATATCATAGTTTTCTTTATGCTATTGGGGCAGAGAGTGAGAGTGATATCTATGTACTTCATTTGCATATAAAGAAAATACAAAAGCTTTGGACTTAGAAGATCTGACATTTAACTGATTGTGTGGTCTTGGGCATCTCCTTAACTTTCTGAACCTTAGTTTTCTCAACTGTAAAATAGGGATAGTGATACATGCCCAAACTACTTCGCAGAGTTGTTATGATTATTAAATGATGTATGTATGTATATGCTTTGTAAACTGTAAAATAGAAACCAGAACAGAGTAGTCCATACCTTAGTCGATGTGGATAGCAGACATTCAGTTGAGATCTGTTAAACATATGACCTGATTATGTATTTTTGGACCCCGGTTACAGGAAGAACAATCTGAATCAATATGGGGCCATTCTAAGAATTCAAACTGCCATGTTTTCATTTTCAGCATAATAATAGAAGAGAAACAGATATTTGGATTCCCATTGGTCCCAGGTGTCCTATTTCTTCATCCTCCATGGGGAAACGAAGGCACAATTAAGTCCAAAACGACTTGCTAAAGTTGAGTGGATGGTGGTGGAAATAAAATTAGAGTCCAGATCTTTTATGTTCTCCAAATCACAGGCACTTTACACTTCACTCCTTGCACTTAGTGAGATTTTGTTGCCACCATAGTCATTTTTAGGATTGCACATAATATTGATCTTCAATCTTAAAATTTTTTTCTTTCCTTTTTTTTTTTTTTTTTGTCTTTTTTCGTGTCCGGCAACGGATCGCAACCCTCAGTGTTGCGCCCGTACCGGACCGGGACCGGCAACGGGATCACAACCCTCGGTGTTGCTCCCACACCTCGCTCAGCCAGTGAGCGGGAACCGGTCTGTATGTGGGATCCGAACCCTCGGCGGGAGCGCCACCGTGCTCCCAAGCGGTGCACTGTAGCAGTGCGCCACCGGGCCGGCCCTTCAATCTTAAAATTTTATTATGAATGATATTTAGAAAGACTTATTGCTGAAATGTGTAAGTGCATATAACTCAGTAACCAAGCCATTGTCTTTGGGTAAAATCCAACACAACTGTCTGCACTACTATGAGATAAATTAACTAAACTTGTATCTTTTAGACTATTAGACCACATATTTCTGAGAATACCTTCAAAGGAAGAATATTTTCCAAACCTAGATCTTCCCAGCAATATCATGAAAATTCCTTAATTCAAAAACCTTTGTAGATTTTAATGTTATTATTAAATAAAGTAGATCTTATTTGTACCTTGAACTCAATATATTGGGAATAAATCTATTATACATCTGTTATACTTAATATTATACTTAAAAGTAGGCTGCATTCAGCCACTGGTTCTTACCCAAAGATGCACCTCAGTATCACCTGAGAAATGTTTTCCAAAACTCACGAACCTGGGCCCCGGTCTGCAACTGTTGACTCAGAAACTCCTAAATGATTTTCAAGTAAATGCTTCTTTAATATCCACTGGCCTAAGCTGAAGAAGTGGTAATAGAAATTATCTGCAGATTTAAGATTTAGGCAGAGACTTGAAAACTACTAAGAAAAAATAGGTATGATGGTGTTGGTTCTGGACATTTTTTTTCTTTCTTATTACTGCTGCTTTTACGGAAAGAGAAAGTAGACAAACCTAGAACCCGATTAGAAATGTAAGGAGCGGGTCGGCCCAGTGGCGCACTGCTACAGTGCGCTGCTTGGGAGCGCGGTGGCGCTCCCGCCGAGGGTTCGGATCCCACATACAGACCGGTTCCCGCTCACTGGCTGAACGAGGTGTGGGCGCGACACCGAGGGTTGTGATCCCGTTCCCGGTCCCGGTACGGGCGTGACACTGAGGGTTGCGATCCGTTGCCGGAAACGAAAAAAAGACAAAAAGGAAAAAAAAAAAGAAAAGAAATTAGAAGAAGCCTGGAGAACCCAGTTTGGAGGCTAAAATCATTGAAAGAAATTAAAGGACTAGCACTGAGCAATGGTGATACTCAGTATTAAGTTTTACTGAATTAAAAGTTGGGTGCTTAAAATATGCTAATATTACACACACACACACAAATAAGCAGCTGATTCTATATGAAAATATGATCCCAAGATAATCCAGAAAAAGGGTCCTTTCTGCCGTTCGAACATTTATTCATTCAGTAGATAATTCTTAAGATCCTAGCAAATGCCAAGGTGAGAAAGATGGTTCCTCCTGTCAAGGACTTTACACCCAGGGATATAACCAAGAGTTTTACACTCATGGACTTTCATTAGGTAGCCCCGTCAGATGTGTAGTCAGTAGCAAAAGAGGTAACAATGTGGGCTACTGTCATTGAAATGTTGAATGGCTTCATTTTTGGTTATCTTTCTGGCCCAAACCTTAGGTGTATTTTTCCTCTGAGCCTTTTAGAAAAGAGAGAATTTAGATGTTTTTATCATGATGAAGCTTACTTAATGAAGAGAACAGCTAGATGAGGGAAGTACTTGCATTAGACTTGAAGAGTTTGGCTGGCCCAATTTAATTACTTTTTTAGCATCGTTCTCTGTTTTCTGGGATAGGGACTGGGGTGGGGGTGGATGGGAGTGGTATGGCGAGAAGCCTGGCAACCCTATCCTCTGCTACTTTCCCTTTTTGATCTTTCGAAATGGATTTTAAAAGGATTGCCCTTGAGATTAAGTTAGTAACTTTCCACAGGAAGTACCTCATGTACTGAGCTGACCTTCTGCCTTCTACTTTGTGGATCTTTGCCAAACACACTTGAATCAGCAAAGAGCAGTTTGCAAGTCTCTTCTCTTGAATATCTGTAAAAATAAACTGCTTTAGCCTTTTTTGGAAGATGTTTTTATGAAAAAAAATTATGTATATTATATGTATGTTGTTTTCACTTTAACAAAAGCTTCTAAAGACTAAATGTAATGAATTGTACAGTTTCAGTGATGTTTTTAGTTAGGCAAAACTGGAATTTAAAAATCTTTTATTTCATGAGTGATTTAGTATAGTTATGGCAATTAGTTAGTAATACTTGACTGAGCCATTCATTTCTAGTGGTATTAATTCCCTAATTCCATAGGTCCAACATGATGTTTGAAATCTCACTCTCTAAAATAAATCTTTTTCTGTAGGTGGTCTGCTCTGTGAATGAATAATTCCGGAAGAATGAAGAAAATTAAATCATTTTGGGAGTTCTTTGACGAACTTTGATAAATGGAAAAAGTATTTATAATTTATTAAAAAAAAAGGAAACTATCCCTGGTCAATGATCTTCAGGTGTGTTTCTTTTTTTGTTCCTCGCATGGCTTTTTTTATTTTTTCTTCCTTTCTCTTAGAGGATATAGTATCAACAAATGTTACAACATAAGTTTCTTATGTTCTAGTTACTGTGTCATTCTGGGAATTCTGGGTATTTGTTGTTAGGAGAAAGCAGATACTGATCTCAACCAATGAAATCTCCAAAATTAGGTGTGTGGATGTAAGAATAAATAACGCTTTACCAATTCAGAATGAATATGGTAGCCATAG
Organism: Galeopterus variegatus; assembly: GCF_000696425.1. Classification (NCBI taxonomy): domain Eukaryota; kingdom Metazoa; phylum Chordata; class Mammalia; order Dermoptera; family Cynocephalidae; genus Galeopterus; species Galeopterus variegatus. Next base: position 5,373 of record NW_007745654.1, read on the forward strand.
CATCTCATTCAACATTCATGGTCTTTTTGTTTGTTTGTTTGTTTGTTTTAACTTTCTTAAAGGCAAGAACTGGACAAGACTTTAGTCTTAATATTTAAACCATTATTATTGTGCTTTATTAGTTCTGTGTCTTGGAAAAGTTTGCTAAGATTTTGGGCCAGATTAGGGTGATTTGACTTGGAATTTCTTAACTGTTTGGCACCATTAATCTGTGCATACCTAGTTACATTTCAGGATAAACTAGGGTCATAAGTTTAGTGCCTAGGGGCCAAAGAGTTGTCTGTTATTAATTAGAAGCTGGCCCAGGCTAGAGGCTGGATTGGTATCAATAAGTCAGTAATCAAATAGCTCAATGCTGTGCCATAGTGGTACTTGTAGTAGAACAGAGAGCAAGGTTCACTCAATACAGTGACCTTCTGGTCCTCTTAACTGCTTATGGGCTAATGAAACAATTGGTCATATTTTGTCTGTAAGTGCATTGAGTTTAAAAAACTCAAGAATAAAAGATAATGGGGAACATAACTAAGAGGATATGTAAGTTCACGTGTCATTGTGTGATGGGAAAATTGCTTTATTTATAAAATAAAGGAGCTGAATTAAATGATTCCTTAGGATTTCTTCCTAATTAATTAAGACCATGATTTTAAATTATGACTGACTTAGATTCGAAAGGTGGTTATGTGACCTCAAGCAAGTCACAGCTCCTTTGGGTCTGTTTTTTTAATCTAAAAAAAAGAAACAAGTATAGGAGAAACACCTAACTTACAAGATTTTGAGTACCAATTAAAATAATACATATAAAGCATTTGGCACAGTATCTAGCACTTAGTGTTATTGGTACTCTCTAGGTTTTCCTTTTTTTTTTAAGTTTTTTTTGGTTCTATATTCATATTTTTACTTGAATATTCATTTGGACATAATACTTTTATGTTAGTAAGCACTTTATAGTTTGCAGAGAATTCTTTCAGGTGAAGAATAGAATCTTGGACTCCTGAGACAGATGTGAACCAGCTTCTCACACAAGACAGATCTTTGGCAGATGGTTATCTAGATTCTACTTGAATATGTCCTGGGATTACAAAAAACAGTACAAAAATCCATAACTTTATCACCTAATATTAATTTTTGGTATAAGCTATTCTAGACTTTTCTATGCACTTATAAATTTTTTAATACAAAGAGATCATTTTCCTGTGCTACCTATTTTTACTATGGTTATGACATTAATTGCCTTTTCCCCTTAATATATTTTACCATCAGTGAGTATAGTTCTACAAGGTTATTTATATTGGCTATGTATAAGCCCATTCTGTAGCTTACCATAATTTTACTAACTCCCTATTGTTTGTACCTTTATTCATTTAAATGAACATTTTATAGAGTGTCTGCTTGGTGTCAGATGCCATTCTAGGAACTGAGTTTCAGTCTGGAACAGGATACATATCAGATGCTTAAATTCTGACTTTTTTGTGTGTGTATGTGTATTTTTTGTTGGTTGGTTTTATGGAAACATATAAGGAAGAAACCACCTGAAATCCCACCAGACTACAGTAGGACCACTTTTTGGTGACCTTCTTTTTATACATCTATCTTTTAATTCATGTATACACACTTTTTACTTTTTCTTTTTTTCTTTTGGCTACTCTATAACACTGCAATGTAAAGACCTTTCTGTGGAGACTTCCAAGTGTCCCTTACTAATCACTCACCTCAGGATGGGCCAGAGGCTATGCATGTTTGCAAGGTTTCAGATGAGTGTTGCTTGATGTCTAGGAAGGAGATACTCATTTGTACCTTAGTATCTGAGGGTAACTGTTTGGGGTCTTTGAACAGGTTAATGTTTTTAACCTTTGCCAGTTTGGTATGCTAGCCTGATTTGTAAAGGAACTAAAACACCCTTCTTGACCTCTGCCGCAGTTAAAAGTACATTTCACAAGACCCTCTGCCTCCTTCTCTAGTGCTTAAGACTTCCCAAAGATGATGTGCAGCATTTTGGTGATAATGGTAAGACATGTTACCACAGTAATTTGAAAAATGAAGAACTTGACCTGCTAGTAGGTGACAATCACATTCTAACACATCTCTTTGCTAAGTTCCTGCTATTCATAATAATTCCCAAACTCCTAATATAGATACACTCACATTGTTTTCTCTAATTAGTTTCCTTTGTCTAACCTTGAAATGTTTTACTTGAGGGTTGATGAAAACAGGACCATGTCCCTAGGCAAGGCCTACTTTAGGATTACTGTGCCTTTCACAGGTTTGATGTGCGGCTGATAGAGAAACTATAATCCCCATTTCACAGGTTAATACAGGTGCTCAGAGAGATTAAGGAAATCACCCTGATCAAATAGCTGGTGACCTGGGATATGAGTCTAGGTCATTAGAGTTCAAGCCCAATATTCTTTACTGTACCAGGTGTCTAATATAAACATCACATATTCATAGTTTAAAAATTCATCTATTCATTCCATATATGTTTAGTGAAGGCCTGTTATATGCAAGGAAGAGCCCTAGGTGTTGAGTAGTCATGTGTGAATTAGACATACATCCTGTCCTTAAGGAGATGAGAGGCTGTTTGATTCAGGATTTTCTGAGGACATGCTATATGCCAATTATGCTAAGTAATGTACATAGATTAGTAGCACATGGACTGTGCCCTCAAAGCTTATAGTCTAGTGGATATATGTAAATAAATCATAAGAACATAAAGTTGAATGCTCAGTGCTGCAATGGATACTCCAAAGAGCTTTCCTAAAAAGAGTGTCTGTGTGACTATACCCAGTGTTTCTTTCCTTAGCTATTGAAAACCTAGATTGGTGGTTCTATCTATGTCAATTACGGTACTTTGACAGCAAATAATAGAAAAATCTCATCAAGGAAAAGTCTTTTCGCATAACTGGAAATCTAGAGTTAGGGACAGCTCTAGATGCTATGATATCACAGGCTTAGTGATGCCATCCAAGACCCAAGTTATTCTCATCTCAGAGGTCTCTCCTCCAGGACTGGTGAAGTTAATCATGTGCTTTCTTGCTCCAGTACAGCAGAAGAGGGAGAAACTGTTTCCCAGGCATGGACAGTTAAGTCTTTTTTTTTTTTTTAAGTCTGATTGAGCTAAATTAGGTTTCGTGTGTTTTTATGGATCAATTGTAGTTGTCCTGATTAAACAAGGTCCCCCTTGGATTCATGGATAGGTTAGATATCTGGACAAAGCTGAAATTCTGTTAAAAAAGAGGAAGTAAATGGATATTGAGTAGGCAACCAATTTCCCACAAAATCATCTTGTTCACCTGAAAACCAGGTTATCCTGAATGGTCAAATTGAGTTTATAGGAGCAATTCCTCCCACAGTCTTCTCAAACTTTAGAAAGAAAATTATTGGTAGAGCATAAAAGTTGTCTCATGTTAAGTTTTTATAGAATAAGACAATCAGCAGATGTTCAGAGAACTGTTCTCTGAAGAGTAGTCCTTATGGAGATCCAAATCAGGATGCATTCAGTTGCAATTACCAGAATACCCAACTACACTGATGTAAGCAGCACAAAATGTAATTTATCTCCCTGGTCATGAAGTCTGGAGATTGAAAGTTCCAGGTTTCAGGCCGAGCCCGTGGCACACTCAGGAGAGTGCAGCGCTGGGAGCGCAGTAGCGCTGCCGCCACGGGTTCAGATCCTATATAGGGATGACCGGTGCGCTCACAGCACTCACAGCACTCACTGGCTGAGCGCGGTGCGGCAGGTCTCAAAAAGGACAAAAAAAAAAAAAGAAAGTTCCAGGTTTGAGACAATGACTTAGTGATGCTTTCAGGCACCTAGGCTTGTTCTGTTTTTCTGTTCTTTATCCTCCTCATCCTTAGGCATATCATATTGCATGGCCATGGTAACTTCAAGCATTTCATCGTCACACAACTGTATTTAAGCCCAGATAAAAAGTAGCAGGCCTCCTTACTGTCTTTCTATCAGGAAGTGTACTTTTTAAAAGAAGCTCCCCTCTACACTTTCTCTTACATGTCGTTGTTCACATGCCGCCTCTTAAGCTACTTGCCATCAATGGGAATGAGATACTGTGTTTTGCTTCGACCAGTCTTAACTTAGTTCAGACCTTGACAACTAGGGGAGAAGCTGACCTTCCCTAACATAGTGCCCAAGCAAAATCAGTTTCATCAGCTACAAAAGGGGGGAAATGGCCATAGGAAAACAACTAATAGTGTCTGCTTAAGATCAACTTGGCAGTATGTCCAAAGCCTAAAATCATGCCTCTGTTCTATTTTAGTATCTATATTAGGAAAACATTAATTTCAAACACGGTGTTTCTCAAAATATGTGGTGAAGCACCAGGGTTTTTTGTTTTGTTTTTTTTTTCCAATTCATCACAGACCAATATTAGAAAAATGAAATACAAAAACATACACTATAAAAAAAGGTATACACTGTACAAGCCTGAAGTTTTTTTTACTAAATTCGAAGGCCCTACATTTCTCTGTTAAATTACTACAAAAATGTCTAAACACTTACTCTCAATTTCTGTCCTTAGCATGGACCAGTCACAGTTTGAAGCCCAGCCAAGGTTTATGAGCACACTTGAGAGGCACTGTTTAGCCAGCTGACTTCATAATCTGCCCCTCATGCCTTGTGTCCTGCTGCTCCTTTTGATTTACCTACAACAAGCCATTCCCTGTTACCAGAATATGCCATGTATTTTTGTTTTACTTCTGGACTTGACTTCACATTCTGTTCCCCCTTCCTGGAATGCCCTCCCCTGGGGAACACCTCATCTTTTTCGACCAGCTTAAACACCACCTTCCCTATGATATTTCTCCTGAATTCTTCACTCACCAGCAGTGTCTTTCCTTTAAACCCTGTGTATACTTATTTTATTGGATTGCAGTTTTTCCTGGGTCATTCTGCCTTACTCAACCAAAATTTCCCTGACAGTGATGATTGTCTTGTTCATCTTTATATCCCCTATTCCTGGCACACATAGTATGTCCAGAATAAATGCTTATTGTATTGAATCAACAAATGACATGATTTCTGTTTATTTACTTTTTTCTCCCCCAGATATTTTCTACTGTGTTTCTGCCTTCATTTTTGTGGAATTCCTTATAAGAATATACCATTCTGACACACAGTAAATTGTTCTTTTCTCTTTCATCAAATCTGAATTTAAAAACAAGAAAGATACAACTTTTCCTTGTTGTGTATTCTGATCATAAATCCTATCCTATGGGCGTCAATGTCACTATCACTACATGCAGTATGTGGGGTTTATGTACCTTTGATTCTCTGACATGTATGCCACTCCAGCAGCATACTGAAATCCCCCGTAGCAATAAATAAACCTGTATATGGATATACATAACCCCCCCAAAGTACCTAGTAGAATGGTATATAGCACAGAGAATATATAATTTATAGTCACACTGACCTAGGATTTAATCCCTAATCATATGCTAGCTCTGTGACCTTGGGCAAGTTCCTTAGCCTCTCTGAGCCTGTTTCTTCCATTAAAAACAGCTCTCATAGGATGACATGAGGAAACAATAGCTGCTTGATAAATGTTAGTACCCTCTGCTCAGAAAAGCACATATATGTGGATTGACAGGGAAGTGGGCTGAGTTCAGTCTAGGCAGCAGGGCAAGTAAACAGGAGTTAATGGATCTGCTTGTCTCTTTAAAGAGTCAGGGCCAACCCATTGGGCAGGCTTACTGAGAAAGATGACCTGCTTTGAAATTCTATCTTGGGCAGAGCCTTGGTTGCTTCTCTGTTTTGGTGCTTCTGACTTTCCTGCTCACAGCTGGCAGGAATAGCTACTCTGGAAGCTCAAGGGGTGCATGACTAAGGTGGAAGGATGAGCAGCTGCTGCTTGTTAAAGTAAGTGGGTTGGTTGGGAGGCAGGCGAGTGACATAAAAGGCAGCACACGGAAATACCCAAACTCCACTGCTCAAATGACATTAAGGGTCCAAATCATTGCCATGAGGGAGCCTTGGGGGCATTTTTTCTCCAGGCTCTCTAACTTTTTTCCTGTACCACTGATTTTTTTCTCTCCAACTTTAGAAAGGAGGAAATAATATATACATTTATTGGTCAATTGATTTGAATTAAATTAAAAAACTGGCTTCAACATGCCGTATGTTTGCACACCTCTGTCGCTGTGCTTCAGCTGTTCTCACCACTGGAAATGCTCTTCTCCCTCTGCCTACCTGGTGAATGCAACCCTAAATCTCAAATCCAATACTAGCTCTTCTTATGTCTTCCCTCCCCAGTGCCACCGTGCTTTCTAGGCTGCCACCACTCTTTAAACTTAACTCAGTTATTGTGATTCACACACAAATAGCCATTAGTTTTTGAGATCTCTTTCCCCTAATAAAATAAAAGCTTCTCTTGGGAATTTTTGATTCTCAAGTGCTTGGCTTATAGTAGGTACTCAAATACTCACTGAGTTGGAAACTTCTACTCTTCAACATATTTGACAAGTACTAGTTCCTCATTAATTTTAGTTAGGTTATAGAAGTATAGTAAAAGTCCCTATGGATTGAGCAGCTGAGCAGCTCTGAGAGGTTACTGGACACTCCACCTGTACCTCAGGGACAATAAAAGTAAAGGTAGCATGTGCTAACCCAGCAGCAAGGAGGAAGAATTAAGGAGTCATTTGGAAGTCAAAGAGTCACATTTCTTAATTTAATGTTTGCATACTCAGATTAATTTCTTGGCAGCCCAAAGTAGATGCCCAGGTTTATCTAGAAGTTCCTTGGAAGTCATCAGACTTCACAAGAGGTGCATGGGGTTTGGAGTCATGGATCTAGCCCTGTATTTCCACTTAACTGTGCAAACCACTTGGACAGAGTATTAAGTCTGATAGACTTGGGTTCAAATCCTGGTTCTGCCACTTACTAGCTGTGGAAGCTTGTTACCATTCTCAGCCTCAGTTTCTTTCCAATCTAGAAGGAGGATAATTATTTTGAAGGGTTGTTATGATGACTAAATAACAATTGTGTAAAATGCTTAATCTAAGTCTGGTACTTCATGGATCTTTAATAGGTGGTAGTTATAATTTTGAAATATCGGGGTGGGTGGGATGATGATCTGGGCAACATATTACTATTTATTAACTATTACGAGATTCAGATATATGCAGGGGAAAGTCAGCTTAGATTTAAAAAGCTTCCTTACATAGCTACTTTTGTTAAATGGATGTCAAATAGATGCCTCATATTTGTAGTATGACTTAATAAAGACTTTCAAGGGGTTTTCCAGTTTTCACTCTTACGATTTTTTCTGATAATAGTCCCATACTTTCCTGCTTTGATGTGTCCTCCTACCTCAGGAGAGCCTTTTGGCTGTCCCTACAGGGAGCTCTGGACTGTGTCCTGCCTGAGGTGCTGAGATAAATTCTATTCTCGCTTTTCCTTTGTCCCTCCTTGCCTGCCTCTCTTAACCTGAGGTCTTATCTTGTCCTCTGGGAGGTATGTGAAGTGCTCTGCCAGTCTGCCTGTGTGCCTGGCCTGTTTTTTCTCACTGCCAGTACCTCTTGGATTCCAATTCCAAACATGGTATCCATCTGGGGTCACCCTTTCTTCCGGTGCCAAGAGAGAACGCATTCCAAATGGAACACAAGTGTGCCTCTCATGCTGGGCTGTCCTCATTTTGCTTGAGAACAACCGGAGCAGGATGTGGCCCACACCGCTGAAGTTTTCAGTCCCATATTTCTACCTTTCCCTCGGGATGATTTAGGTTTTCTGCTAAGAACCAAATCTGAAGAATGTCCTAAGAAATCTGGAGCCAAGGAAGCTTGCCAGAGCTCTGCAGGGAGGGCCAGAGCCTTGCTGAGGGAGAGAGAAAAGTTTTTAAACTCTCCATGAAGTGTACTATGTTCTACCGTTCATTCCCAAAGCCACCGGAAGCATTCCTCCCAGGAAAGGTGGAGTTGGTGGTGAGAAGCTGGAGGTGAGAAGACACCTGGAAGGACAGATTAATTCATTTTCTTAGTTTCCTATGTGGAGACAGTATTAGAGCCCAGCGAGGCTTTGGGACGGCCCAAAGATGAGCACCAACAGCAGCATGGTGGGCCAGCTGCTCTGGCAGGGGCCAGCATGCACCAGCTGGAAGCAGGACTTTGAAGGGGCTCTCTACCACCTGGCCAACTGCTTCTTGCTCCTGGGCTTCATGGGGGGCAGTGGGGTGTATGGGTGCTTCTACCTTTTTGGTGTCCTGGGTATGGGCTACCTGTGCTGCATGCTGTGGGGCTGGTTCAGTGCCTGTGGCCTGGACATTGTCCTGTGGAACTTCCTGCTGGCAGTGGCCTGCCTGCTGCAGCTGGTGTACCTGGTATACCGCCTGCGCAAGGACACCCTTCCTGAGGAGTTTGACCTCCTCTACAAGACGCTGTGCCTGCCCCTGCAGGTGCCCCTACAGACATACAAGGAGATGGTTCACTGCTGTGAGAAGCAGGTCTTGACTCTGGCCACTGAGCAGACCTATGCTGTGGAGGGTGAGACACCCATCAACCGCCTGTCCCTGCTGCTCACTGGCCGGTAAGCTGCTCTGTCATTGCCCAGTTTCTTTCCCCAGCCCACACTTCTTATTTCCTAGTGTGTCCCTTTTCATTTCTTGTCCCCATCCATTGAGGGGAGGATGTGGTAAGTCGAACAAACCAAAATAGATTTTTCTAAGATTGCTTTTGCTTCCTCTTTCTTAGCATTTTCCAAGGGGAAACCAAATCATGAGGCATCTTCTTGGTTGGCAAGAATGATTGCATGTGCACTTGCTGCTGGGAGGTGTGGGGTGAGTGTTTCTCGAGAGCCCAGACCTGAAATGACCGCACACACACATAGACACCACACACACCACACACACCACACACATCATGCCTAAGCTGCAGCAGTATCTCTATAAGCTTTGAAAAATGGAACCTTTTGGGCCGGCCCGGTGGCGCACTGGATAAGTGCGCCGCTTGGGAAGCGCGGCAGCGCTCCCGCCCGAGGGTTCAGATCCCACATACAGACCGGTTCCCGCTCACTGGCTGAGCGAGGCGCGGGAGCAACACCGAGGGTTGCAATCCCGTTGCCGGTCCCCGGTCCGGTACGGGGGCAACACTGAGGGTTGCGATCCGTTGCCGGACATGGAAAAAG
>NW_007745655.1:0-211 GCF_000696425.1 Galeopterus variegatus
TAGCAGAGAAGGGGTATGTGCAGACTTTCCTTTAACCCACCGAGCGTTAAAACCCCCTTCCCTGTGGTGTAAGCCTCCTGCAATTCTAACTTAAGTTACAGCATGCTATGTGTCAGTTCAATTCATGTTTATATATATATATATTTTTTTCTTTTTTTTTTGTCTTTTTTCGTGTCCGGCAACGGATTGCAACCCTCAGTGTCACGCCCGT
>NW_007745655.1:1739-4841 GCF_000696425.1 Galeopterus variegatus
CTAGTAAATCACATCTTAACTGCTATTTGTTAATTATCGTTTATTGAGTTCATTTCCTATGCTAGGCACTGGGCTAAGTATTTTATATATATTTATATTTCGTGTGACATAACATCTCAAGAGAGTTGTGAGGAAGGAATCATTTCTATTCTACTGATGAGAAAACTGAGACTCAGGAGATAAGTGGATTGGCCAAGATCACCCGGCTAAGATGTGCTGAAATTGGGTCTTCAACTCAGGTATGTGTGGTTACAAATTTTTCATCTTAACCGTTCTATTTTATTGTCTCCTTATACTGCTAGTAATAACTTTGTCATTGTTGTCTTGAGTTGATAGTAAAACCTTAGATTACTTCAAATTTTGCATATGAACGTTTTGGGTTTCCTACCTGGTATGAGCTCCATTAGAAGCGACAATTTTATGCTTCTCTAATATCCCCCCAAGAGAAAAAAAAATGCCTTAAATATAATAATTTGCTTTTTCACAGTACTTTAAGACCTTTAAAACATTTCTATATATGTGTATTTCTTCACTGCATCCCTGTGAAAGAGATATGCTATTATTATTCCTAATTTACAGGTACGGAAGCAGAAGTATATAAAGAGTTTCACTATGTGTCTCAGTTAGCAAATGGAAGAAAAAGATCTGACTTGCTTGTTTCTTTTACTTCTAGGCCAGTGTCCTTTTGTGTCAGGCACTGTTAACTGTTAGCTGCCTTCCCTAAAGCCAGTGTTTGCGAACAGGCAGAAAGTCACCTCACCTTTGCTTAGGAATCAGCAGGGATCCTTTGATCTTAGGAAACAGCTCAGGTCCTAATCCAGACATGGGCATTTATTCTATTTTAGGCAATGAAATGTAAGCAGGGACGGTGGGGCTCCCTTCTGACAACAGAAATCCCCTGTGCTGTGCTATGTTTTCTAACTGGAATACAGGACCTGACTCCTGGCACTACTGCAGCTGTCTTATGACTAGGAGGAGAAGGTCAACAGAATTGCAGACACGCTGACCTTGAGCTCTGATATCACTGAGCTGCTAAATCACCACGAGTCAGTGCCTACCACCCACCACATCTTTGTTATAATAAAACATAGGATAAACCTCTGTTACTTGTAACTGAAAGATTTCCTAGTGCTTTGGCTTTCCACTGCACCAATGGAATGACACTTGGCTGACCTAGGTTTGAAAGAACATGATCTATAAACATGCTTTGTACAGTATGGCCCATCAGCAAATTCACTACATAAATGCAAATGTCATCATTGTGGTTACTATTTTATATCAAACACTCCTTGATATGATTTTATATTCGTATTTGCATTTGAATTTCCAGAACTCAACTCCCTGCAATGAAATGTAAGCAGGGAGGGTTGTGCTGAGAGTAAAGGCCGCTCTGATCAGTCGTTTCAGAGCCAGGTGCTGAGCCTGTGGTTTGAACTGTTACTGTAGGTGAGTCTTTCTCTGCCTCAGTTTTGCTTTCCACACCAGCAAGACAATTATCCCTTTCTCAGCTCAGAGTAGTGTGAAGATGAATAGAGCTAGGAAAGAAAATTTAAAAAGCAATGAGGAGGGGAACTCACTTATTTAAATGATTATTATGTTTGAACACTTTGTGCAGTTTCACTAACCAACAGCTTTTCAAGGTGAGTGCTATCTTCTCTCGAGACTGAGGGACATGTCAGGGTGTGGCAGGGTAAGCTGAGATGTCTTAACCATTCCTACATCCAGCAGGGATTTGAGATGGGTCATTTGGGTCTGGTGCCCTTCCCTGTCACCTGCAAGAGCTTCAGAATGTAAAGCAGCACAGGCAGGACCCTCCCAGGCTGGGCACCAGGCTACAAGAAACAGCCAATGGAGCTGATCTCTTGGATGGATGGAATGGGGATTTTTGAATCCTTATAGTGACAGCATATTGAATTATTGACATAAGAGGAATTTAGAGTGGAAATGAGCTCAGCCCCAGCTCTGTACAGTCCACAGTTACATTGAGACCAGAGGAAGCTGCAAAACTTGTCAGGCACAGCAGGGAAAGGATTGCTCTAAGTGCAGAGAGAAGAGAAAAAATTTAGAGAAAACAGGATGAATGTGGAGCAAACTTCCAGAAGCCCAACAATATGAGAAGTAGCTCAATTAGGACTTCCACACCCAAACTTCCACACTCACCTGCCTCTCAGATTCTATGTGGCTTTGGATCAGTTGCTGAACCATTAAGAGAAGTGTGTTTAAACCTTTCTTGGGACCAGTACAAAATTGACGTGTAGATGAATAAAACACCTGCCCTCAAGGTGCTCATTGTCTAATGTGGAAGCTCGAGCAGGCAAACCCACCAACGCCAAGTGTGGCAAGCAAGGCACCACCTTGTGACCTGCAGCTGGAGACTCTGAGCTTTATTCACCCTTTATTTCAATAAGTAAGTTTTTGTAAAAGACTGAGATATAGTTTTTTTTTTTTTTTTTTTTTTTTTTTTTTAATGAGAGAGAGAAAGAAACATGGAATTCTTCAAATGCTGCAGAGTGTTTAATGCACGGCCCATGACACATGAAGGAGACTGGTGTTCAAGAGTGCAGGCTCCAGATCCAGAGGGCCAGGGTTGAATCCTGCCTCCTCCACTTAGGAGCTGTGGGGCTGTGGTCAAGCCACTGGGACACTCTGCACCTTGGTGATTGAACCTACCTATGAGTAGTGGGGAGGACCCAATAATTAACATGTATGACATTCTTAAAATGTGCCTGGCACAGAGTGAGTGCTCAGTAAATTTCAGCCATTAATAGGAACTGTTCCTCATATGGCAAATAGTTGTAGTAGTAGGGAGAGCAAGCTGGAGTCCGAAAAACACAAACAGATGCAACTGGTGAGTGGTCATCTGTTAGGAAAATCCAGAAAGTAAGAAGTGACACGGCCATGGGAGCACTACATTGTCAAGGGAGATGTCTATGATTTGATGAAACTTGAAAAACTTTTAAGTTCTTTATTTTACTTAAATTTACTGCCAGCCATGGCAGACCACTGTGCTCCTGAGAAACTAAAAAAATAAAAATAAAAATGGGATGCAGGGAGGCAAAGGAAAAGAAAACCATTATGCAGGGTACAATTTACTAAATCTCT
>NW_007745655.1:5718-7101 GCF_000696425.1 Galeopterus variegatus
TTTGATCATCTTTACCTCAAAGAAAGCAGAGCCAACAAAGTGAAGTTTCAGAAAAGGGCAGCGAAATGATCAGAGACATAATGGGTGAAAGGAGGTCTTTATCCCTAGAAGGAAAGAAACAATCGGAAAAAAATTCTTTGGCCTAATGGAGATCTATTGGGTAATGAATGGTGAGTAGCGGCCATTCAGGTGCTGCCCTCTCTCCCCTGTCCCAAATCACAAGAATGAGAAGGAATTTGAAAGGACTGACAATGGATAAATGGCCATCATATGTTTAAAGCCTCAACTAGGGAAACTGGCAGCTTCAGGGCATTGTTGAAGCAAACAATAGAATGACTTTCTAAGAAGATCAAAAGTTCTGCACTTGCCCAATAGCAACTCATCATCCAGGGTGTTTGCTGAAAAACAGAGGGGCAACGGCCTGCACTAGACCCTCTGGAACAGAGAAAGCCTTCCCAGCGCTGTCCACAGGGGCAGTCCATTGAAATGGAGGCAGAGAGAAAATACAAAGACTGCGTATCTTTCCCCTTTGGAATTCAGAAAATGCGATAGGATAGGGCTGAAGAGAAACATATAAACTTTGAATGATGTGAGGCAAATTATCCTACCCTACCCCTACCCCCTTCTTCAAGAAAGAAATGCCCCCTACCCCGTTCTTCAAGAAAGAAAGAATTCCATTTTGTCCTTAGCCACTCAAAGTTCACCCAAACCCAGCCAGATCACCCTCCCCACAGAGTTAGTTAAAAACCTTAGCCCCATTACAGATCCTAGAATCAGAATCTGCACTGTAATAAAATGCACAGGTAATCTGCAGGTATATCAAAATTTGAGGGTTTATTACAATCTCATGGCAATCAGAAAAGTTGGAGAAAATATTGGGTGGGCCCCAACTCCATTTGCTCACTGTGGGGACAGCCAGCTGTACTACCTCCATAAGCCTTAGTATCTTCATCCAAAAACTAGGAATTGAATCCTTACAAGTATTAAATTAAATAATGCACTTAAAGCATTTGGAAATGTATCTGACATATAATAAGAATTTAAAAATTGTTAGTGAGCATGAAAGTTATAACGATTAATATTTATAATCATCCAACCACCAGGGAATGTGAAGCCGCGCTCAAGAGTAAGCTGCAATGTCACAAGAATGGAGAAACTGCACAAGCAGTAAGAAAAAGACATAAGGACATTGACTCCAAACATCCCAACTGTGAATGAGATGTGTAAGAGATGGAGCAGGGGACAATTCCTACACTGTTCCAGAGAACACAAATGGCTTTATGCAAAGCCTCACTGTGTATAGACTTGAGAGTCAGGTAGATAGTTACAGGTTAATTAAGAAAGACAATATGTTCGTGTGTGTGTGTGTGTGTGTGTGTGTGT
>NW_007745655.1:8094-9938 GCF_000696425.1 Galeopterus variegatus
AAATAGAAAAAGCATACATTTTATGAGGCCCAAAATGCCCAAAATAGTGGTAGGGCTGATCACAATAGTAGAAGTGACGTAAGTCATTTCCATGGATCACTGTAAGTAAAATTCTGGGAGAAGATGCAATTTGAATTTGGGGGGTAGGGCAAGCAGGTGACCTGAGGCCAGTATGTCATTGTACCTGTGCCACAGCCTGAATTGGGCAGCTGAGTATACCATCTATGACGGAGTCATTGCAACCTCTAAGCTCATGCTCAACCCATTTAGGGTCTCTTTGGAGTAGACACTTCAACCCACCCTTATTGTTAGACTAATTAATAGCATGGGTAATAAACAGCCGCCTGTTATTCCCAGACAGGTGTATACCTTTGTCAAAGGTCTTGGCTAAATCATCTTGATTGTCTCTAATAACAATGTTAACAACCCTCTGCATTAGCTTCAGGTTGTAAACATCTCTCCTTGATGTTTATTCAATATTTTCATGAGAATTAGAAACATCTATTACAGACTCTAGGATACTGAAGGGCTCCTGGAACACAGTGCTATAATTCATACCAAAGGCTCAGCCAAAACCACAAGTTCTTGGAACCTACTCTATCATCTCCCAGAAAGAGAGAAATGCAGTCCTGAGCTATCCCTGAGACTGTCAAGACTATTTCTCCCAAAGAATTTACAAACCCGCAATAGAAAATCATGGATTCCTAAATAAATTTGTGTGGTTCAGTAACTTTCTGGACAGAATCATTACCATGTGATGTAGGTGAGTTTTGCCTACTCTGGTACTGAATTATGCTTTTTACCAATGTATAGATATGCAATAGGACAAACAAGAACAATTTAAGTGTTCAGGACTGGGATTAATCAAAACCTCAAAAATAGCCAAGTGCCTATACAGAAAATATTGAACAGCCAATAAAGGCAATTTGTTTTATAAAAGAATGTGTTCACGATTACCATGATTAGTCCTGGGATTATGAGAGATCCAGGAAGGTGAGTTAGAAAGACAGCCCCTTGAGAACTTCCTCCCAGAAGAATGAACAAATAACTTTCTGCTCATTCTTTCAAAATCTCTTTGAGGTCCGGCCAGGTGGCGCACTCGGTAGAGTGTGGCGCTTGGGAGTGCGGCGGCGCTCCCGCCGGGGGTTCAGATCCGATATAGAGACCAGTCTGCTCACTGGTTGAGTGCGGTGCAGGCGCGACACCGAGGGTTGCGATTCCGTTGCCAGTCGCGGTACGGGCGCGACACCAAGGGTTGCGATCCCGTTACCGGTCACGAAAAAAGACAAAAAGGGAAAGAAAAAAAAAAATCTCTTTGAACTTAGGAAGGAACTTAAGTCGTATCTGGACTTTTCAGAAGGCAGGACTTTTAAGTTCTGGTTCTTGTTTTTATTTGATCCAAATTTCTCTTGCTATATCCACAAATGCCACTCTAAATAGCTGACATTTCTACAGAATTTTATGAAATTTTCACATTCTGTAACCTTCAGACTGAAAGGTCACTTGACATCTTTCTCTCCCCCAGTCCAGACCTCTCATCCACACCCCACGTTGTCTTCACCCAATGAAATCACCTTACGTAATCTAACTGAAAATAGAAATCGTAACCTGCTGGACCTCTTCCCTCCCTCTGTCCTCATTCCAGATATCTCAAGTCTGCGCACCGCGACGGACTGCTATCAGCAGTATCACTACATCCTCTTTTATTACTTGAACCTAATTTATCACTTGGAAATGTTTCATTTTCTGAACTACCCTTCCTCTCTATTACCAACACTTATTCACTTATTTATTCATTTAGTAAATGTTTGGGGGCATCTATTATATTTCAGGTCTCAGTCAGC
>NW_007745655.1:10670-11632 GCF_000696425.1 Galeopterus variegatus
TGGAGAATGCAATCTCTATAAGCATATCGAACATAAAATTTTGAACTGAAAAAAAAAAAAAATCCCTGAAATTATAAACCGAATGAATGGGTTTTGCAGCAGATTGGACCTAACCAGTTTTAGGAGGCCAACGTAAAGTTTTTTACCAGAAGATTATCTAAAAATTACAAAAAAAAAATACATGCCATCCTTCTCAAAAATCAGTTTCAAAACTCCAGAACAAAATAATATAATTCAGCACATTTGTAGACTAAATAAAAGATATTCTATCATTTCATCAGATACAAAACACTTGATAATATTGAATAACAGTTTATGATTTAATATAACACAAAAATCTTACCAAAATAGAAATAATAGGAAGCTTTATTAATCTGATAACAATTATCTCTAAAAACAAACAAACAAAAAAATACCTATAGCAATAACATTCAACAGAATTTTGAAAACTTTCCATTGAGACCAAGAGAAAGACAAAGATAACCATTATCATCACATTTATTCAACACTATTCTGGTAGTCTTAACCTGTGCAATAAGGCAAGATAAAGAAAGGCATTATGATTGGGAAAAAAAAGGAATAAATGTATCATTATTCATAGATAGCATGATGGTGATCCGAGAAAATTTAAAATAATCTATGAAAAGCAACTATTATAATTAATAAGTACATATACCAAGTCAATGAACATGTGGCTGATTATACAGAAATTAATTATATTTCTATATATAAACAATAAGATTATGAAAATTACAAATAACTGTCATTTACACCATTATATAACATTAACCACTGAGGAATAAATTTAACAAAAGATGTACAACATTTATACACAGAAAACTACAAACCATTATTAAGAGAAATTAGAAAGAAATCTAAATATATGAAGAAATATACTATATTTATTGATTGGTGATTTAATGTTTCAATGTTGTGAAGATGCTAATTCTTTTCCAATTTAT
>NW_007745655.1:12888-13668 GCF_000696425.1 Galeopterus variegatus
TTATGATAAATCTAAGGACTGGAATACTATACAACAATAAGAATAAAAAACTACTGCATATTAAAAACATGAATGAACGCTACAGACATACTATACAGCACAAAAACCAAATACAAAAGGATACACAGTGGATCACAATATAATTCCATTTATGAATAATACCCAAACAGACAAAGCAAATCGATGGTGTTAAAATTCAGGATAGTGGTTGCCTCTGGAGACCTGGTAAGCAAATCGGAAGGAACACCAGGGGAGTCCTGTGGTGCTGGTGATGTCCTGTTTCTTTGATGGTGGTTTCATGTGCGTTTTGACTTTATGAAAACTAATTAACATATACACTTTTGATTTGTGAACTTTTACGTCTATATAAAAAATACTTATATATACATAATAGTACATATAACATATATAATACATTGTGTACAATAATACACATATAATACTTGGATTACAGATTAACTTGAAATATGAATTTCAAAAAGAAGGGAGTTATTGACAGTGTCCAAAATGTTACTGAATTGAATAAACTGAAGACAGCAAATGAATATTATATTTTTAAATGGAGGTTATTGTTGATTTGGACAAGAACAATTTTAGCCTTCTCACACTGGCTACCTCTCTTCAGCTACTTTAACTTATTGCAGTGATCTTGGAGGCTTTCCTGACTTCAGTATCTCCCCGATTTTAATTCACCAACAATTTTCATGCTACACAACCCTCGTCAAAGTCTTATTTGCATCATGTGATTTCCCCAAGAACATCATGCTTATCTATCCTCAG
>NW_007745655.1:15512-16240 GCF_000696425.1 Galeopterus variegatus
CCATTCCCTTTTACATCTATGAAAGTCCTGGCCAACCCTCAGGCTTTATTAAAATGCTATTCTCTACAAAATTCATCTCAGATCTTCAGCCCATGCTCACTTGACTCTCTTCCCCCATTTCCCCATGTCCTCTGATGGTGGCTTTATTTATGCTTCCATCCTGGTCTGGCTCGAGTCATGGGTACTCGTGTGTCTGCCTCCCACTCTAGGAAGTGCTAGCACTAGTAGAGTGATGGTGTCTCAGCAACCTGCATGCTTCATCTGCATTGTCCTCCATCTGGCAGGGATCAGTCGATCGCTGACTCTTGTGGCAATAGCCAGGTCATCATCTTCCCTGGGGTATGGGTTTTACATTGGATTACACCATTNGACACTACTGTTTCTGAGTTGGTTTAGGTGCTTATTGCCTCTTGCTTAAGTTACAACAGTTTATTCTCTCTTCCTTTGCATTCCAGCTTCCAATATACTGGAAAAAGTCCCCCTGGTTCCACACTGCCTGCAAAATAATACCAGTGATACAGCCTCTCAGTCCACCTTTCTAGCTTTACCTCCCACCACGGTGCTTCCGCTGATGGTGGTCTTTCTACACCCTGTACTTGAGGACCTCCCTTACTCTTGCTCATGCTGACTCATCCCCTGCTGTGCCCTTAATTACCTCCACACTTATCCATTCCCTTTTACATCTATGAAAGTCCTGGCCAACCCTCAGGCTTTATTAAAATGCTATT
>NW_007745656.1:0-14495 GCF_000696425.1 Galeopterus variegatus
AGGTGTGTCCCTGAATCCATAAGGGGACATAGAGTTACTAAAAGGGTTGTAGGCCAGAAGAAACCTGGGTTCAAAACAAAGGTATACACCCCCCCCAGGTGGGAAATGTGAACCCAGAGGCAAATAATGATGCCTGTCGACTACAGTGGGTAGTGCCATCACATCACCTCAAAAAGTCAGATGAAATCAATGATGCCACAAAAGTCACCACGGAAGGATCAGTCCTGGTTGGTCACTCTATGGCGGTTATATAAAATGATTCAAAGAACATTGAGTACGTTCAATGAAGCCACTTCTGTCATCACAAAGTCATATCATGTAAATCACCTCCACCCCCAGTACCACTAGAGTGATCTTCAAAAAGACAAGCCCAAAACTAATCATTTACCTGAGTCACCAAGTAGAGACTAATTTTTTTTAAAAGGTAGTTTAAAGTATTGGGAAGAACAGAGATTACAAATTTGGAATACATATAATTGTTCCCTCTTTTTATTCCCTCCCCCACCCATTGGAGTGGGGGGTAGAAGGGATTTCATGCAGAAAACCCAGACAGCTGTAAAGGAATAAACACTAAATAGCTTTGTACACCCCCACTAAGGAGACTGAATTTGTTATCCTAATATATTCACACACACACTTTTCCTTCCTTTTATTTTCCCAGTTGTTTTGTAATGATAACATATTGCATTTTCCTGGAAGAGAAGAAACATTCATTCTTAAAATCTTAGCTAGTCTTCTTGAAAATTCTCAAGAAATATGTATTTCAATACACTTCAAAAGCAGTTGGAGAATTTTACTTCAAACATTGCTCCTACGTTTTTACTTTACAACCTACTTAGCAAATCTAAGTTTAACCAACACAAATATTCTTGCACCCTGAGCTGCTATTATTCATAACTCAGATCTAAGATCTTCCCCAACTTTTTCATCTGAAAGTTGTAATTCAGAAATGAATTGGACAAGAGAAGAGAGGTATAAGCATTTTACTTATACCTGGGTGTGATCTAATTCTATTTTTAAAAGAATGTATAAGCAAGCCTGTTGCTGTAGGAAAAGACAACTAAAACCTAATAAATTATTCTAAGGGACTTGAAAATACACAGAAACCTTTTCCAGGCTCTGTTTCAGTCATTCTTAATGGATTTATTTCACCTTGAATTAGACTAAAAGTTGTCTTCAGATATAAATATGAATAAAAATAAGATTATGGTGAGATTAAAGAACTCATTAAACACTTACAATGCCTTCTGACAACCCTTTAAGAAGGTGCTATATTTATTCATGTCTTAACAGATTAGCAAATTGGGACTCAGAAAGGGTTATTAACTTGCCCACGTCTGCAGCTGGAGAATAGTGGATCTGACATTCAAGCCTGGATCCTCCAAAGCTAGAGCCAAGACTTGCCTTTCCGCATTTTGACCTTGGAATAGTTTGAGTTTACGTAGCAATGAAAGCAGTGCCCTTAGCAACTGGAAACCCAGGTTCACATCTCACATTTGCTAGGTCTTTGTCACATTATTCTAAGCAAATAATCTGTTACATGCTTTGAAAAACAAGGGTTGTTGTGAAGATTAAACGGACCTCACTTTCCACTTGCATAAAAAGAGGTAACACTTTTTAACTCACAGAGGGTTTTTTTGAGGGTTTCATTGGATAATATATGAGCAGCACAGAGTACAATGCTTTCCATATACAGCCGGGCCCTTCTAAATGACAGCAATTATTCTCATTAGGTTTTTATATTTAAATACACCTCAATTTTAAGTCACTACTTAGGTGTAAGATGATGACATTCTTCCAGAAGTAAGGCATAAAACAACGCGTGTACCCTTCCTGGGGACATGTAAGTGCACAGACGATACTAAACAAAAGCATAATGCTTTCACGGAGAGGAGCCCTGCCCTGTCTATTCGATCTTGCCTCCCGTGACTTCTCAATATGAGGGTCACCCTGGACTGTGGGCATTTCTTCCTGCTTTCCTTTTCCATCTGGAGAGGTTCCTCTTCTTCAAGACAAAACCTTCTGATAGCACGAATCATGGCACTCTGGGAACAGCAGTGTCCTGGGATCAGGATGCCAAGCCGAGGGCCACTTCTGCCTGCAGCCACCACAGGAGTTAAGGAGACTCAGTGCAACTCACCCAGGCTCAGTTCCCACATGGGTAAAAAACTCTCCAGGTCCCTTGCTGCTCTAAACACCTGTTACTTAATAATTCAGCTCAGCTCCTCTATTAAAAATTCTGGAATGATTCTTCTTACACTAGCACTGCCCTTCTCCGCGTCCCCACTCTGTTTAGAATCAGAATCTGTACAGTTCTATATTGGCTTCTCTAAGTGTTCCCTGCAGAGCTGGCCTAATTCACCAGTCCATCGGGCCTCATGAGGGTAGAAGGACTCTTCCCTCTCCCAAGGCCAGAGGTGGTTGCAGGTCTGTCTTGCCGTATTGTCCCCTAGAGTCTTTGGAGAGAAAGCCCAAGAGTAGACCATCACCATAGTGCTTCCCGCACTATGAGTCAACTGTCTCCGTGTCTTTGCCACGAACATGCCTACTCACTAGTGGAAGTTCAGCTTGCTCTCCCCTTACCACTGGCCCAGGTTCCTGCCAGTGCACTGTGGCAATACAAACGTGTTGCACAGATGTGATGAGTGCACAGACCCTCACCTCCTATGGAGCTCTCCATCCATATGGAAGAAAATATACAACACGAATTGTCTTAACAGTTTTAAAACCAGCTCTTTTGGGAAGATGTTCCAAGGCTTTTAAGTATAAAAATGAGTAAGAATCAATATGTTGCTCTTTATTAGCTCTTAAGCCTTTGTCAAGTTACTTTACTTCTATACCCCTCAATTCTTTATTTTAAAACAGAGGCAACAATATCTAGTTTACAGGAATAATTTGGAAGATTTTGCATGAGTGAGCCAGCCTGGGATAGTCCTTCCGGAACTCAGCAAGAAGCTGCTGCTGCGAGGACAGCAGTGATGATTGTCTTCTCAGTGTCACCAATGGCCCTCAATTCTGTGCCAAGGCAGAGAGAATGACAATCAACCCCAGGTGGTCAGGGCTTTGTCGTTCAGAGAAAAAGAGCTTTTTCTTCAACATCTTGCTAGTTTAGGATATTGCCTTTGCTACAGACACCATTTCTGTCTTGATCAAATGTATTAGTTTTCTGTTGCCATTTTAACAAATTACCATAAAATTAATAGTTTAAAACAGCACAAACTTATTCTCTTGCATTTCTGGAGGTCAGAAGTCCAACATGATCTCACAAAGCTGAAGACTAGCTGTCAGCCTCACTGGTTGCTTCTGGAAGCTCTAGGAAGAATGCTTTTTCTTGCCCTTTTCAGCTCCCACTGGCTGCCTGTACTCCTTGGCTTGTGGCCCCTTCCTCCATCTCTAAAGTGCTTCACTCTAATCTCTGCTACCATTACTACACTGCCTTCTCCTCTGACTCTGGCTTCTCCTGCATCATCCTGATAAGGACAATTGTGATTACATGAATAATCCAAGATAATCTCCATATCTCAAGATTCTTAATTTAATCATATCTGAAGAGTCTCTTCTGCCATATAAGGTAACATTCACAGCTTCCAGAGGTTGGGCTGTGAACATATTTTAGGACCATTATCCAGCCTACCATACCAAGTTTCCATCATGATTGCTTGTAGACTCAGTCCTGCTACCATTTCTAACTAATGAACTCAGCCAAGAGGACATTTCAAAATGTGTCTTCATTCTCGATCAGGACTGCATTAGTCTGTTTTTTGTTGCTTATAACAATATCTGAAACTGGGTAATTTATAAAGAAATGAAGTCTACTTCTCACACTTTGGGAGGCTTAGAAGTCAGAGGTTGAGGAGCGTATCTGGTGAGGGACTCTTTCTTGGTGGGGACTCTCTGCCGGGTCCCCAGGTGGCACAGGGTAGCACATGGTGAGAGATCTAAGAATGTTAATGTGCTCACTTTCTCTCCTTATAAAGCCACCAGTGCCATTCCCATGATAATCCATTTATCCATTCCTGGGGCATAGCCCTTCTGGCTCAATCACATCCCAAAGGCCCCACCTTTCAATACTGCCACATTGGGGATCAAGCTTCCACATGAGCTAGAACCAGTAAAACGCTGAAAGCCTGAGAGAACCTCTCACTGGAACCTTCTTTCCCCTATATCCCACTCACTACAATTTATCTTTACAATGCCTAAACTGTACTTTCGATGGAACACCAGGACCCATTTCCTCCACCAGCTTTTGGTTTCAAAGGAAACATGGAGCTGTGATGGTTAATTGTAGGTGTCAATTTGATTAGATTAAGGAATGCCTAGATAGATACCTGGTAAAGCAATTTGGGGGGTGGATCTATGGGGGTGTTTCCAAAAGAGATTAGCATGTGGGCCTGAGTAGAAGAGGTGGGAAAGAACTGCTCTCAATATGGGTGGGAACCATCCAATCCACTGGGGGCCCAAAGAGAACAAAAAAAAAAAAAAAGGAGGAGAAGGCAAATCTCTCTCCATCTTCTGGAACACACTTTGCTCTCCTGTCCGTGGACATCAGACTTCAAGACTCTTCAGATTTTGGATTCCAGAACTTACACCAAGGGCACCTCTGGGCTCTCAGGACTTTGGCCTCAGACTGAGAAACACAGCATCAGCTTCCCTGGGTCTGAGGCTCCCAGACATGGACTGAGCCATGCTACCTGCAGATGACCTATTAAATCCCTCTCATATCTTTATATTTATATCCTATGGGTTCTGTTTCTCTGGAGAACCCTGACTAACACAGAGGCCATCCAGCACATATTTCCAAAAACATTCCTGGAAGCATGAAGCTATGGAGAAGAAAAAACACAGTATATGTTTGGAGTGGAGCAAGTGATCCAGTATGAATGAACCTAGCAAAAAATAACTACAGCTGGAAATGAGATCAAGCTAAAAAGTGAAGGTACTTATATATCTTTCTAATGGATTTCTGATTTATTCACAAATCTGTGTTTGAGTAGGACAGCACTACTTCTAGAAAAATATGGGAAAAAGAATTTAAAAGAAGAGATATGAAAGGCAAGGAGACCGGTTAGGAGGCTGTTCAATGGTCTACATTCTGAGGAATTAAACATATAACTCAATTGCAGGTTTATTTTAGTCTAATAATAATAAAATTCTATCTCTAACCTAAATTTTTCATAGAAAGAGTAAGTAGAAGTGCAAACATTTGACACATCAAGCACCAATTTTTTTGACTAACACAACAGTAAGTACAGATTTTAATGGAAAACATGTATTTCTCCATTGGTGTTACCCATATTAAAACATGTGGCTCCATTCATTGAGTCATAGCAGCCAAAAGTTGTTGCAAATGTTTCTAATAAAGGAAAGTGCTCAGCTGGAAATGCACCAATAGTTGGAACCACTCTGGGAAGCTTTTGGAAAAGTTGATTTGTAGTATCTAGGCACATTTTCTTTTTTTTTTTTTCACTAAAACATAGTTGATTATACATATTTTTGGGTACAGAATGGAATATCAATACCTGTGCAAAATAGTGGTGATCAAATCAGGAAAATTAGTATATTCATCATTATACACTGTAATAATGTTTTTGTGGCCCTTTACTAATTTCTTACTAACCCCTCTCCTTCTCCCACCTTCCCACCTCTGGTAATTTCAGTTTTGAAATTTGAACATATTATTGTGCTTGTTGTATTGTTTTTTCTTTTTTTCTTTTTTTTAACTCTTATTTTTAAAATTACTTTTAGCTCCTACTTGTGAGTAAGGACATACAGCATTTCTCTTTCTGTGTCCAGTTTATTTCACTTAACATAATTTTCTCTAAATTCATCCATGTTGCTGCCAATGTCAGAATTTCATTCTTTTTTATGGCATAGTAGTATTCCACTGAGTATATATACCATGCTTTCCTTATCTGGTCATCTATCAGTGGACATTTAGGTTGGCTCCAACTCTTGGCTATTGCAAATAGAGCTGTGATAAACATGGGAGTGCAGGTGTCCCTTGGACACGATTATTTCCATTCCTTTGGGTATGTACCCAGCAGTGGCATTGCTGGATTGCATGACAGTTCTATCTGTAGTTGTTTGAAGAATCTCCATACCGTTTTCCATAATGGCTGCACTAATTTACAGTCCCACCAACAGTGTAGGAGGGCTCCCCTTTCTCCACATCCTCATCAGCATTTTTATTTCTCTGTCTTTTTGATAGACAACTGGACTGAGATGATATCTCAATGTGGTTTTGATTTGCAATTCCCTAATGCTGAATGATGTTGAGCTATGTTTCATGTCTGTTGGCTGTTTGTATGTCTTCCCTTGAGAAATGACTATTCAGCTCCTTTGCCCATTTTTTAATTGGGTTACTTATTTTTTTACTACTAAGTTGTTTGAGTTTCTTGTATATTCTGGATATTAATCTGTTGTCGGTCGCATGGTTTTCAAATATTTTCTCCCATTCTGTTGTCTGTTCACTCTGTTGATTGTTTTCTATGCTGTGCAGAAGCTTTTTGGTTTGACCTAATCCCATCTGTTTATTTTTACTTTTGTTGCCTGTGCTTTTAGGGTCCTATTCATAAAGTCTTGGCCCAGTTCTATTTCCTCAAGTGTTTCCCTTATATTTTCTTTTAGGAATTTTATAGTTTCAGGTCTAATATTTAAGTCTTGGTGTATGGCAAGAGGTACGGGTCTAGTTTTATTCTTCTATATATGGATGTCCAGTTTTCCCAGCACCATTTATTGAAGAGGCATGCTTTTCCCCAAAGTATGTTCTTGGTGCCTTTGTCAAAAATCAGTTAGCTGTAAGTATGTGGGTTGATTTCTGGGTTTTCTATTCTGTCCCATTGGTCTGAGTGTCTGTTTTTATACCAGTGCCATGCTGTTTGGGATACTCTAGCTTTATAGCGTATTTTGAAGGGAGATAGTGTAATGCCTCCAGCTTTATTTATTTATTTATTTTTGCTCAGGATTGCTATGGCTATTTGGAGTGTTTTATTGTTCCATATAAATGTTAGCATTATTTTCTAATTTCTGTGAAGAATGTCATTGGTGTTTTGGGGGGATTGCATTGAATCTGTAGATTGCTTTGGGTAGTATAGACATTTTCACTAAGTTAATTCTTCCAATCCAAGAGCAGAGTATATCTCTCTATCATTTTGTGTCCCCTTTAATTTCTTTCAGCAGTGATCTGTAGTTCTTATTGTGGACAACTTTCACCTCCTTGGTCAAATTTATTCCCATTTTTGTTTTGTTTTGTTTTTTATTAATATTTAAATGGGCTTACTTTCTTTTTCTGCTAATTCATTATTGGAAGATAAAAATGCTACTGATATTTGAGTGTTGATTTTGTATCCTGCAACATTACTGAAATAGTTAATCAGATCTAAAAGGTTTTTGGTAGAATCTTTAGGTGTTCCTAAATATAGGATCACGTCATCTGCAAACAGAGACATTTTGACTTCATCTTTTCCAATCTGGATACCCTTTACTTCTTTCTCTTACTTGATTGCTCTCGGTAGTACTTTCAATACTATGTTAAGTCAGAGTGGTGACAGTGGGCATCCTTGTCTTGTTCCTGTTCTTAAGGGAAAAGCTTTCAGCTTCCATTTAGGAAGATCAGCTTCCATTTAGGAAGATATTGGCAGTGAGTTTCTCATACATGGCTTTATTGTGTTGAGATACTTTCCTTCTATACCTAATTTGCTGAGATTCTTTATCATGAAGGGATGTTGAACTTTGTCAAAAGCTTTTTCTGTATCTATCACACGGTTTTTCTTTTCAACTTTGTTGATATGATATATCACATTTTTTGACTCATGTGTATTGAACCATCCTTGCATCCCTAAGATGAATTCCACTTGATCATGGTATATGGTGTTTTTGATCTGCTGCTATATTCTATTTGCTAATATTTTGTTGAGGATTTTTGCATCTATGTTCATCAAAGACATTAGACTGTAGTTTTGTTGTTGTGTCTTTGTCTAGTTTTGATATCAGGGTGATTCTGATAAATGAGTTTGTGAGAATGGCCTTTGTTTCAGCGTTTGGGAGTAGTTTGAAGACAAGTGGTGTTAATTCTTTAAAGGTTTGGTGGAATTCAGTAGTGAAGCTATCTGGTCCTGGGTTTTACTATGTTGAAAGACTGCTTATTACTGCCTCAATCTCATCACTTGTTATTGGTCAGTTCAGGTTTTTTATTTTTTCTTGGTTAATACTGTGGTATTTTGTATGGGTCCAGAAATTTATCCTTTTCTTCCAGGTTTTCTAATTTGTTGGTGCATAGTTGTTTGTAATAGTCTCTAATGATTCTTTGTATTTCTGTGGTATTGGTTGTAATATCTCCTTTCTCATTTCTGATTTTTATTACTCGGGTCTTCTCTCTTATTTTAGTTAGTCAAGGTAATGGTTTGTCAACTTTGTTTATCTTCTCAAAAACACAACTTTTGCTTCATTGACCTTTTGTATCATTTTGGGGGTCTCTTTCATTTAGTTCTGCTCTGATCTTAATATTTCTGTCTACTAATTTTGGGATTGGATTTGTCTTGTTTTTCTAGTTCTTTGGGCTGTAGCATTAGGTGGTTTCTTTGAAATCTTTCTACTCTTTTGATATAAGCATTTACTGCAGTAAACTTTCCTCTTAGCACTGGTTTTGTAATATTCCACAGGTTTTGGTATGATGTGTTATATTTTCATTAGTTTCAAGAAGTGTTTTGGTTTCCTGTTCAATTTCTTCTTGGACCCATAGGTCATTCAGGAGCTTGTTGTTTCATTTCCATGTATTTGTAGAGTTTTCAGAATTTTACTTGTTATTGATTTCTAGTTTTAATCCACTGTGGTCTAAAAAGATACTTGAAATGATTTCAATTTTTTTAAAGTTGTTGCAACATGATTTGTGACCTAACATGTTCTCTAGCCTGGAGAATGCTCCATGTGCTGATGAGAAGAATATATAACTGTTAGATGAAATGTTCTGTAGATATCTTCCAAGTTCAATTAGTCTAATGTGTAATTTAAATGCTATGTTTCTCTATTGACTTGTTGCCTTCATGATCTGTCCGATGTTGAGAAGGGGTGTTCAGGTCCCCAACTGTTATTGTATTGAGGTCTCTTTTTTTAGATCAAATAGTGTTTGCATATTGCATATCTGGATGTTCAAGTGTTCAGTGTACATATATTTTATTATTATGTCTTTTTGCTTGATAGAACCCTTTATCATTATATAATGTCCTTCTTTGTCTCTGTTATGGCTTTTGGTTTAAAGTCCACTTTATCTGATATAAGAATAGCTACTCCTGCTCATTTTTGGTTTCCATTTGTGTGGTATATCTTTTTCCATACGTTCACTTAGTCTGGGTGTGTCTGTACAGGTGAGGTGAGTATCTTGTAGACAGCATATAGTGGGGTCTAGCTTTTGATCCAATCATCCATTCTGTGTCTTTTGAGTGGAGAATTTAATCCATTTACACTTAGCATTGTTATTGAAAGGTATTGTCTTACTGCTAGCATTTTATCAACTTTCATCTGGATGTTTTAAATATCTTTTGTTTCTTTCTTTCCCTTGTATTGTTTGCCTTCAGTGTTTGTTGGTTTTTTGAAGTGGTAAGATAAAATTTCTTTCTCCTTTTTCTCCTTCTCATTTGCATATTTGTTCTACCAGTGAGTTTTTTTCTTTCTTGTATATTCATGGTAGTGATTATTGTTTTTTGGATTGCAGATGCAGGACTCCCTTGAGGATTCTTGTAGGACGGTTCATGTAGTGGTGAACTCCTGCAGTTTTTGTTTGCCTGGGAAATACACTAGTTCTCCTTCATTTCTGAAGGATACTCTGGCTGGATATACTATGCTTGGCTGGCAGTTTTTTTCTTTTAGTATTTTGAATATGTCATCCCATTCTCTTCTGGCCTGTAAAGTTTCTGTTGAGATGTCTGATGGGCACTCTCTTATAGGTGACTTGATGTTTTTCTCTTGCTGTTTTTAAAATTCTGCCTTGATCTTTGAGTTTCACCAGTTTGATTATAATATATCTTAGAACCTTTTTGAATTGAATCTGATTGGGGATCCTTGAGGCTCCTGGATTAAGGTCCAAGTCTCTCTCAATACCTAGAAGTTTTCTTCTATTATTTCAATGAATATGTTTTCAGTGCCTTTTCCTTTCTCCTCCTATTCCAGCACACCCATGATCAGGATGTTTGTGCACTTAATTTTGTCTGCTAGCTCTTGTAGATATTCTTTTTTTAATTCTTTTTCTTTTCTTTTTTTGTACACCTGGATTATTTTCAATAATCTTCAAGATCAGAAATTCTTTATTCTTCTTGCTCTAGTCTCCTGCTTAACTCTTAGTTGTGTTTTTATTTTGTTGAGTGAATCCTTCAGTTCCATGAGTTTTGCTATATACTTTTTAAATGTATTTATCTGTTTGTAAATTTCCTCCATCACATCGTAGATCATTTTCTTGTATCTCCTTAAGTTTCCTTAATATTGTTGCTCAGAATTCCTTTTCAGTCATTTCAAGGTTTTCCTGACTTATGGGATCTGGTACCTGAGAATTATTGTATTCCATTGATGATGTCATATTTTCTTGTTTTTGTGTACTTTTAGTTTCTCTATACCGATGTGTGGACATCTGGAGAGAAACTGCTTCTTCTATTACTCTGGAGTGGGCTTTGAGGAGAGAAAGACTCCCTCCTATTTCTGTCACCTCCACTCATGACCCTCCTTATGTCAATGAATGATGGTAGTGGTGGGTCCCATGCATGGCTGGTCTAGCTGGTGTGATGGCAGCTTTGGCAATGTGGATGACTGTTGGCAGCAACAGTGGCAGAAGCCACATGAAAGTGGCAGAAGCCACATGAAAGTGGCAGAAGCCACATTAAGGTGGCAGCAGCAGGGGTCCTGCACCCAACTGGGCTGGCTACTGCTTCAGCATTTTCAGGGGGTATCACATGCAGCTGGTTTGGCTTGTGGGGTGGCATGGGCAGGGTTCCCATGCATGGCTGGTCTGGCTGTTATGATGATGGTAGCAGCAGCCTTGCTGCAGGTGGCTACAATGGGGGGGGGGTTCCATGAGCAGCCAGGCAGTATGTAAGGGGATCTCATGCATGGCTGGTCTGACTGGTGTAGTGGTGGCATGGACAGCTGCCAGTGGTGGCAATGGTGGGAGTCATGCTACAGGTGGCAGTGACAGGGGGTCCCATAACCAGCTGGCTGGCTACTGCTTCTGGGTCGGCAGGGATCCTCCATGCAGCCAGTCTGGCTGGTGCAACAGATGGGTGGGGATACCACATACAGCTGGTCTGCTTGGTGCTATAGTGCTAGTGTGGATGGCTCTCTACACACATGTTTAGCATGAAGACATGACCCTATAAACACTCGCTGTCCCCTTTCATGATTGCTCTCATTTCTAATAGCATATGAACATGAAACTATGGCTGGGTTCTAACTAGGCAGAAGACTAAAGGGAAAGAAAAATTAATAAAATTTATAAATCATTATGGCATTCATGTCTTTATTTGCTTTAATATTTAAACAAAAACACTTGGTTCGCATACAGTGAACTTCTACCTGTGTTGATAAGATAGGCACCAATGTTAGACCAAATGTTTTACTTGCTCTTTTACTTTTAGAGTCAATTTTTAAAAGTACAATTTTCAGTGCCCTTTCCAAAATAACAAAATAATTTTATTTGTGAGTGTCTTCTGATAACTCAGTCTCTTTCCATATGCCCTTGGCTATTGTATCATGAGAGATACACTGTCATTAAATGATTCTCAATGCTATGTGAGCTCTTTTAAATATATATATATTACTTATATATTATAAATATATATGTTTACATATAAATATATCATATAAATTTTAAAATTTATGTATTATATAAATCATATTAATGTATTATATAGTTTATATATATACTGTTTACAAAAATTCCATCTACTATATCATTTTTTACAAGCATTACTTATAGACAATTTGAATTGCTATTTTGTTTATTCAAATGTTCAAACCACACCAACATGAAATAACTCACATTTTTAATTTTGTTTCTCAAAACATTGGAAATTAATACAGCAGAAAGATTGAAATATTTTTACCAGTATGAAGGTTCTAGTATCAGATACCTCCACCCAATTTATAAGACTGTCTAATGTTTCTCTAAATTTAATGTGTCATATTTGTTGTCATCTAATTTACATAATAATTCTTTTGCATCTTGTTGAAAATAATCAATGCCTAAAAGTTTGTATTATGAAATCTCTAGAAAAATCATTATTTAGGCATTCATTTACTCATTCAGTCATTTTACAAATGTTTATCAAGTCCCTGCTATATGCCATATCAGGCAATGAGGTAGTTGCAGGAGGTAAAGCAATAAACAAAAGTAATAAGCTTAGTTCTCATTCTTTATAACAAGTTACCTACAGAACTAAATTATGTGTATGGTTTTACTACTTTGAGTTTAATGAATTCAATATTGAATAATGTAATTCAAATATTTCAATTACCAGTCTCTTTGTGTGTGTATACATTTATGAAATTGCCTCATCAAGGTATTTGTTATTAGCAGGGTAACTGGGTGGAAACAGCTCAAAATCTTCCATAAAAAAAAACAAAAAATTATGTTCATAGGAATTCTCCTATCCCAATGAGTATTAAACATCATGACTCTTTGGCTAAGGCAATAACCACCAAAGGTATCTGTATCTTATTTCTAAATATATAAACTGGAAGTTAGGAGGCCTGGGATCCAGTCCTGGAGAAATAGAGAAACTTATGTATTGTCCAGATTGAGCACATATGAGAGTAAACACAAGCACCAACACCGGGAAAACAGACATAAACCAAGACATGGAGTCCCCCGCAGATAAATTACTTTACCTCTGAAGCCACTGTTTTCCCTGTCAAATGATGACATAAGTTTCTGAATATAAAACATGAGAATAGGTATAAAAAGAGACTGAAAAGCACATAGTGCTACATTAACTATGGTTTTACTGTTAATACAAAAAATTTAAATTAATCAATTTTCAATTTTCCCTGTGAGTTGACTTTGAGGAATTTTTTTTTTTTTTTTTTTTTTTTTNCTGTTTTCCCTGTCAAATGATGACATAAGTTTCTGAATATAAAACATGAGAATAGGTATAAGAAGACTGAAAAGCACATAGTGCTACATTAACTATGGTTTTACTGTTAATACAAAAAATTTAAATTAATAAATTTTCAATTTTCCCTGTGAGTTGACTTTGAGGAATTTTTTTTTTTTTTTTTTTTTTTTTTTGTAGACCCTACAACATCAAGGAGTTACAGGAAAACACCAAGAAAGGACTTAAAATTTACGAAAGCTTCTAATGCCTTTTCCTGGCTAATTAACTCATAGCATGACTATTTCACTATCACAGCAATTCATCAGTGAGAACAATGGATGACATCACGGATAGAGATAGAAACCTGCATCCAACATAGCACAAGCTGAAAGAAACACCCATAACAAGCAGCCATGCTACACTGCAGTTCTGGACTGCTAAATCCTTACTCATCTTTGGGGAAGAATTTTAATCTGCAACTGTGAGTCCAATTGAGGATATATTTTATCTGAAGAGAACAGTACGGTAGCTGTTCAGATAACAGATGATACTTTTCCTCATCATAAACCATTCAATTTTATCCTAGGGGATGCAAAAAAAATAATGACTTACAGCAGATATAAAACACTTAATTCTTTACTAGGAAGGGGAAAACTGAGGATATTGATATTGACATAATCTGCAAAGTCAGGACCAAGCATCGCCCAGTGGGTTCCATGTTATGGCGTGCTATGACAGTGGGATAAACTCCAATGTGGGAAGGCCTTCCGGGAGCAATACTAGCGAGACTGGAAAGGACTCTCTAGGGAAGAAAGTGAAAGAAATAAAATTAAAGCAATAAAATGAAATAAAACAATAAAATTAGAGAAACAGAAAATGATGGAAAGGAAACTAAATTCCCTCTTTTAAGAAAATCCTGTTACTAATCATCACATTTCTGACAATTTGCAAGACAGCAAGGATGGTATGTGGCTTCTAGACTTAGGAAATGGAAGCATTTGAAAGAGGTCACAATAGGTGTACTAGAAAGACCTTCCAAAAAACTTTGGTAGTCAAAATAGGAGAATCTCTCTCCTCTTCAGTTCTTACACAAGATGCTTTATTACTGTTGATGCCAGAAATAGGACAGCAAACAGCAAGTGGCAAAAGCTATTCCTCATATCCCCAGAACGATCTGGATGTGAAAAATGCTGGGTTTTGCCCCAGTATTAGTTGTTATCCTCTTCCTTAGTGACATCCGCTGGATACATTTTAGCTGAGGATAAAGACTGCACTTGCCTGTCTTCCTTGTAGGTGAGTATGTTGCTCATATGACCAAGTGTTGGACATTGGGATTAAGCAGCCTGGTCTTTAAGAAGGATCCTGAGGGCCGGCCCGGTGGCGCACTGCTACAGTGCGCCACTTGGGAGTGTGGCGACG
>NW_007745657.1:0-9787 GCF_000696425.1 Galeopterus variegatus
ACCGGGCTGGCCCAAGCTTATGTTTTTTTAAGTGTCTAATCAGCTCTATAAAGAATCGGAAAACCTGAATTCTAATTCTACTTTACAACATTAATGTAGCGCGGCAGAAGACACCAGAGAGATGAGTTGCCCTAGCTGTGTGACCTGCCTTTGACAAACTTTTAAACCTGGTTAGCCTTAGATTTCTATTATTTAGTTCAATGAATATTTATTGAATGCTCAGTGTCAGGCTGTGGTCTAGGCAATGAGGCTACATTAGTGAATAAAAGAAACAAACAAACAAACAAAATCCCTGCCCTTACCAGTTTACATTCTAATGAGAAGAGACATACAAAAAAGAATATGCATAATAAATAAGCAAATTAAACACTATGTTAGAAAATAAGTGCTATGGAGAAAAAACAGATCAGGATAAGGACATTTGGGAGTGGGGGGGGTTGTATTTTTAAGGTGGTCAAAGTAGACCTCACTGAAAATGACAACTGGGCAAAACTTTAAAAGAAGGAATGAATGAGGAGTTTAGCTGCAGGAAGACTGTTCCAGCCCCACCTTTCCCCACAAAAACTGGTGCAAAGGCACTGAAGCAGGAATGTATCTGTCCTATTCAGAAACTAGAAAGGAGGCTGACTTGGCTGGAGAAAAACAAGCAGGAGAAAAGAGTATTATTAAATGGGATCAGAGAGGTAAGAAGTAGAAGTAGGATAGCAGGAGGCAAATCCTACAGGGTACTGTAAGCCATTGAAAGGACTTTGCTTCTACTGTGATGAAATGGAGAGCCATC
The DNA here is from genome assembly GCF_000696425.1 of Galeopterus variegatus. Lineage (NCBI taxonomy): Eukaryota > Metazoa > Chordata > Mammalia > Dermoptera > Cynocephalidae > Galeopterus > Galeopterus variegatus. The sequence continues at coordinate 782 of NW_007745657.1, forward strand.
AGCATCATTCACGATAGCCAAAAGGTATGAGCAACCGCGGCAGATAATCAGATAAACAAAAGGTGGTGTGAACAGTATTCAACCTTGAAATGGAGCAAAATTCTGATACATGCTACTACACATACAAATCCTGAAAACATGCTAAGTGAAATAAGCTAGACCCAAAAGGACATATATTGTATGATTCCACTTATATGAGGGATCATGAATAGTCAAATTCACAGAGACAGGAAGTAGAATAAAGGTTACCAAGGGCTGGGCAGGGGTGGGGGAAGGTGTTACTGTTTAATGGGTACAGAGTTTCTATTTGGGATGATGAAAAGGTTCTGTAAATGAACAGTGGCAATGGCTGTGTAACATTGTAAATGTACTTAATGCCACTAAATTGTACACTTAGAAAAGGTAAATTTTGGCTGGCCCCGTGGCTCACTCGGGAGAGTGCAGTGCTGGTAGCGCTGAGGCCACGGGTTCGGATCCTATATAGGGGTGGCCGGTGCCCTCACTGGCTGAGCGTGGGGCAGACGACACTGAGCCGAGGGTTCCGATCCCCTTACCGTTAAAAAAAAAAAAAAGAAAGAAAGAAAGAAATGGTAAATTTTATGTTATGTATATTTACCAAAATTAGAAATAAAATTTTTAAAAAGAATGAGCCTTCAAAGGAAGGTTGAGAATTACTAGTCTACCATACTTGGTCTATAATAAAACATCACAATTTATGTACATCACTGTTAGAGAATGAGCTATTCTAAATGACTTCCAGATAAACTGCCCCTTTTTGTGAAAAACATAAAAGAATCATTTTGATGGACTTCTAAATAACTTGGTATTTCTTTATTCTATAAAATTGAATATACTGAATATATGCAAGGTTAATAACTGTATTCTTACTATAATAGGGTAGAAGCTCCTAAAATTCACAGACCTGTTAATTAAATGTTCCCTATTCTTTATTTGAGTAATGTCAACCATATATATATATATAATGAGGCGTATATAATACACCTCTAACTGCTCATTGTTGTTTACTCTGGTATCAATATTCCTACCTCCAATACCCCTCCACACTACTTGCAATACACCAGTAAACTCAAAAACCAAGTTTGCAATGATGTATATAAATAATATCTAATGAGTTCAGTAAATCTAGTTATTCTCTTATGCTCAAATGTGTTAGGCTCAGCATTAACTTTTCTTTACTCCATGGCTTTTGGCAGTGTTGGACAAAAACTTCCAAGTAGGACATCGGCCATGGTAAGCCAGTGAGAATTTTTCCATATTAAAGATTTATAAACACATATTTTGGGGAAACTGAACTAAGACTAAAAGTCAAAGGTAACATTTACAGAAAATTAGGTTCTTAAAATCTTAGATTGCTTTACTGGGTCAACAAATGCTTTAAACCACATTTTTACCAATAAAAATCTTCCCCCAAAAGAACAGTCCTTAATAAATCCTACTTCCTACAAGTTTACCATAATAAGTTATCAAAAAATTCTACACATAAAAAACAATTTAAGTAAAATAGTGATCATATAAAATTATGTTGTTCATGAAAATTTATTGGCTTCTTTACACACTGTAAATATGTCTTACTGAAAAAGGTAAAAACTGTGAATAAGTTACAAAGTATTACTTTATTCTCCACATTATAATCTATAAATTGTTATCTCTTAAGGTCTCTCCAGTCTATACACCTCACAGAAGAATATCTAAATAGATAAATATGCCCGTGCTGAGAAGTTTATAAAGGAAAAAAGCTTATATTATTCGATCCAAAAGACAAATGGATCATAAAGTAGGAAACATTTATTTTTGATGTAGCGTCTCAGTTTTATCATGCCTCTTTCCAAGAGAAAGGAATCTTTATTTTAAAGTGAGACTGATCAGTAGAAAATAATCAGAGGTTACAAAGAACTAAAGGACGACTGCCGAATGAAGAAAGGCTATGCTAAGAAAAATGATGGGAAGAGAGAATGAATGAGAAAAAAGCCAAGTATAATTTAGAATACCTTAAGTCAAAAAGAGAGAAAAAGAATTTATAACAGTGGACCAAAGGGACAGAAAAAACAAGAATCACAGGATAAACACCAGGTGGTAAGGAACATGGTTACCAAGTAAAAAACTTGAACAAGAGGGGCATAACTAAGGACTCAAACGAGACTTTTCTAAATGAAAACAAAATAAAAGAAAAAAAGTGAGAGCCCTTTCAAAACTATAAAAGTGAAGTTATAGGAAATGACCAGAAGTATATTAAATCCAAACATAAGGGCTTTAAAAGGATGTGCTCTGGACTAAAAGCAAAGTGACAGCTTTAGCATAGTACCTTATGCCAAAGTAATATTAAGGACTATAACCATGATCTACTACTCTGTATATCTATACATACAGATCCCAAATCCTTTCTTAGTACTGGAAATCTTACTAAAGATAGGGTTCTGAGCTCTTTTTTTAAATCTCTGAAATCAAGCCTGGTGGGTGACTACCTACTTTGCAAAGGGAGCACTAAAGTGACTAGAGTACCTAAAGCTCAGTGAGAAACACTTCTGTGACACCTGGAGCCATTCAATATTTACCAACTGTATATACATGTTCTGTACTTGCTCATGTGTTTCCTGATTTTAAAATAAACATGATGATTCAATGCTCATTGTTGAATAAGTTCAAAGTACTTTGCATAACTAATATTTTTCATTTTTGTATTTCCTTGAGAAGAAAGTAGAGATGTAGTTAATATAAATTATTAAAGCAGAAAAATTGAAGACTTACCTAATATTGTAACAATTTAAAAACAAATCCAATAATTATACTCCTTATTTTATAAACTATCAGACAACATTCCTTCAATGAAAGCAGCTGAAAAAAATCCCCACATAAAACACGTATTATAGAAGGTCATATATATAAGCATGTAGAGGAATTCTAGAGCTGTGCTATCCCAATACAGTAGCCACTAGTCACAAGTGGCTATTTAATTTAAAATCAAATTAATTAAAGCTAAATAAAACTTTAAATTCAGTTCCTCAGCTGTACTAGTCACATTGCAAGTGCCAAATCCACATGTGGCTACTGCATTGGACAGGGCAGACACAGAATACTTCCACCATCACAGGAAGTTCCACTGGACAATACTGTCCTAGTGAAATGGTATCTGGAACTGGGGAGACAGTCTACATGCCAGGCATTTGTTACTAATCTTCAAGATAGCCAGATCTGAACTATTCATAAAGTCAAACAGTACCCCTTAGATTCGTTAGAGTCTTACAAATCATATAAAACCACTCATCATTTGTCTTTTCTTTTTAATTTGGCTGTCATATTCCCATTTTGATAATAGGCTATAGTGAATCAGCATCACTACTCACTTGACATAAAATTTTACTTGTTCTGGATGAGTGGCTATTTGTAGTGCTATTGTGCTGCTCTTCCACTGTTTTCATGAATGTTAAGTCTTTGTTTTGTTTTCATAGGTATAAATCCTCCTCTACAGTCAATACAATACCAAACTGTTTTTTTTTATTTAAAGATATTAAAATTACATTTTCATGTTTAAATATTCATTCTACACTGGAGATTCCAATTAACTATATCTTCTATGACTTTCTTGACATGGATTCACAAATATTTGCAAAGATTTTTTATAGCAGTATTTGAATTTTTTAAGTTCTTTCAAGTAAGAAAAATAGGTTTCTGTTTCAAAGACTTACTTTTTAAAGCAATTCTGTGGATTCAGAGACTAACTCAAGCTTTAAAATTACTTTAAATGTTCACACAATATTTTTTCAGTTCACATTTTGAAGATGATTTAAGCTTTTATACGATCATTTAAAAACTTACTTCAAAACTAAGGTCTTGGATCAAGACATCTCCATTTGGCGTAGCTAAAGGAACATGATCAAACCTACAGAGGAAATAAATTTAAAAAAGGATAATTAAAATATATATAAGGAACTCATACAACTCAAGAAAAATACAAATAACCCAATTAAAAAATGGGCAAGGGTCCTAAATAGAAACTTCTTAAAAGAAGAAATTCAGATGGCCAACAGGCATATGAAAAAGTGCTCAACGTCTCTAATCATCTAGGAAATGCAAATCAAAACCACAGTGAGATATCACTTCACACCCGTTGGGATGGCTATTATCAAAAAGACAAAAGATAAGTGTTGGCAAAGGTGTGAAGAACAGGGAACCCCTGTACCTTGTTGGTGGGAATGTAAATTATTATGGAAAACAGTACTGAGGTTCCTCAAAATTTTTAAAATAGAACTATGATATGATCCAGCAATCCCACTTCTGGGTATATATGCAAAGGAAATAAAATTAGTACCTCAAGGAGATATCTACACTACCCTGTTCACTGCATCATTACTCTCAATAATCAAGATATGGAAACTACCTGAATGTCCTTCAACTGATGAAAATGATAAAAAAAATTATAGTGTGTGCATAGACATGTATATACACACACACGCATATGTATATTCACAGAGTGAAGCATCATTCGTCCTTACAATAGAAGGAAATGAGAAGGAACTGCTATTTTCGACAACATGAATAGAGCTGGAGAATATGCTAAATGAAATAAGCAAGATACAGAAAGAGAAACACTGTATGATCTTACTTGTATGTGATCTAAAATTGTCAAGAAGCAGAGAGTAGGATGGTGGTTGCCAGCGGTAAGGGAGAGGAAGAAATGAGGTGACGTTGTTCAAAGGATACGTTTCGGTTACACAAGATAAGTTCTGGAGAACTAATATACAGCATGGGGACAATAGTTAAAAACACTGTACTTTATCCTTGAAATTTGCTAAGATAGATCTTAAGTTCTCACCATACACACAAGAATGGTAACTGTAGAGGTCACAGATAAGCTAATTAGCTGGAATGTGGTGATTATTTCACATTGCATACTTGCATCAAAACATTAAGCAGAACATCTTAAATATATACAATTTTTATGTCAATATTTTAAAGCTATCATTAAAAAGGTCATTTTTAAATTAAACACTAAGCAACTGTAAGCTGAAAGAGAAAGGCTACTATGAAGTTTAACAAATATTTATAGTGTTAAAAACGTTTACAGGTACATACTTTATAATGTTATCTGCATTGATGATTTCTCCAGCACCAGGTATTAAGGGAATGATTTGTGCTCCTTCAATTCCTTAAATGGAAAATAAGTATTGAAGCATCATATTATGTCAGCAAAAACTTAAAATTTTGACGGCAAACTGTGACATTCATATTTACCCCTTTCCTGTTGTGAAACCATTGTGCGTTCATATTTGCCGTGATTTAAATCCTTTAATACTTGCATTAATTCTGTAATCCGAGCAGTAAAACTAAAATTTTTAAAAAAGGAAACCATAATCAAAACTCCTGACTGTTGTTATATCTTTTATTTTATACAAACTTAACTGAAGTTTCTAAAATTATAATTTAGTTTAAATGAAATAACCTAAAAGAAGTCTCGTCAACCTGAAGTATTAATGATAGTATGCATGTTTTATTATGTTTGGATAGGAATGCAGAAACATGGGGATAAGGAAAGAGGTTTCATGGGACCTCTATCTCAACAGATACTTCATTAATAGGCAAGTCAAGATGGCTGTTTGCTGCCAGGATTTTAAGAAAGTTTCTCATGGATACTACAAAAGGACTACTGCTGGTGCATTCTTAGACCCAGAAGTAGGAACCCTGATTTGCTGCTGGAGTGTATAAAGTTGGCCTTGAACTGTAAAGATATGAGAAAAGTTATTAACAAGTAAGAAGAATGTTAGCATTCTCAAGAGAAAGAGACTACTCGTAGTTTACAACTTCTAGCTTGCCATGAAGACCTTAAGTGCCCCAGGAAGAAAGAAAAAGGAATAAAGAGGAAGAAATATGAAGATGGATCACAGGACTAGGAAAGATCTTAAGTTATCAAATTTCTTCAGGTAACCTAAAATTTATCATGCTTTTTATTTTATGGTGTTTTTTACACCACACTGTGCCCTTTATATTAGAACTTGAAATATTGAAATATTTAGTTCTGTTCTATGGTCTAAGAACAATTTTACTACTAAACAATATGACCATATTTACAATTGTACCTGCAGATACCATAAGTTAACTTTTCATTTTTTCCATTAAAATTAACTTCACTTTTGTTTATCTGTTTTGCTAGGTTGCCAGTATCAAAGTTCTAACAATAAGAATATATGATGGGGCACAAAAAAGTTCAAATGAGAAAATTCTACTCATTAACTTAATTTTCTGTGAATTAAGAAGACTGCTATGATTCAACATTTCCCAACTTATCAAATACCAGTGTTCATAGAGTAAAACTGCTTGAGAACCACTAATCTAGTGTAAGGCTCAAAACAGCTGTCTTCAGGAAACAAGAAAAGTTCACTGTCAGAGAGCAAGTTTCCTTAATTTTCTATCAAAACCAGCTTCCTGGAGTAGGAAATGTCAACTGGGCACAATCATGAAGGATAACATATTTTTAAAAATTGTTCTCTGCAACCGCTCATTATTATTAATCTTACCCAGCCAATCTAGTCATTTCGCGCCCAGCCAAAACTATTCGACCCAGAGCTTGAGACATTCGCAAAAGCATTCTTCCACTTTGGTAGTAGTCCTTAAATAGAAATGAATATTAGTTTGTGCTTAAATTTCTAAGATTAAAAACTAGGTCTTCTTTATTTTTAAACTTTCATTTTATCATTCCTTTACCTCCAGCAGTTCTGAATGTGTACTCTTGAGATGTCGAGGATGAGACAAATCTAGGAAAGGACGACTGACAACCAGGTAACCAACTACAGTTGCAAGATCTGAAACAAACAGTTAAGGCTGAAAATGTTAGCAATGTTTCACTTTTTCCACATATGGCATTGAGCCATCAATTTTAAAACATACTTACATTTGGCAATTATGCTATCAATGAAGCCCATAGAGAACCGAAACAAAATGAAATTATGTAGATGCTCCACCTGGAAGAAAACAAAAACAAAAAATGTATACTTTTCTACATATAAAAAAATGAATCTACTGTGAGAATAAAACAAATTATATAATGCATTTATTTAACAAATATTTACAGAATGCTTATGATTGCTGATTATACTGCATATCACACCTCATTGAGCACAATGATAATCACACAGCAGGTGCCAAACATTTCATGAAATCACTTTTATGCAAACAGAATGGAAACTACATGAACAATTTTAACAATGTTGTTTCCCTTGCATGTAACAACAGTACAATGTTACTGTATGCACAATACTGTCAGATAGTCCAAAACTGACCAACAACCAACAAAAAGAATAGAGGGATGAGCTAATTTGGATGAAACACTAGCTGTCCAGATTGGCACTCAATGCTTTCATTTTAGTGGAAACACGTGGTCTGTGCTTTCTCTAAGAATTATATTACATCCAATCTGAACTGAGAACTAATGTAAGTCAATGCCATACAGTCTGAGTCTGTAGCTTTACTCTGAGTATGCATTAACTCAAAACCAAAAGTCTTAAAATGTTTTCTATTCTGGAGTTTTAATGTTCTTGAATGTCCATTTATCCAATTATTCCAGGTCCTGCATGACCTGGGACTGGACTCTGTTTTCAAGCTCATCTGCTTCTACTTTGCTCCTTCTCACTCAGCTCCAGAAATAACAGTTTCTCAAACATGCACCTGCCTTAAGGTTTTCCTCTTGATGTTCCCTCTGCCAAGAGTACTTTTTTCCTAGATTCTTACATTTTGTGATAATTCCCTCACTTCATGTGGGTTTCTAATTAAATGTCACCTCTCGAGAAAGACCTTCTTGGCCATTCTAGCTAAGGTAGCTAGGCAGTAGCTCTCATCATACTCCATCCCTTTAGCCTGCTTCATTTTTGGTCACAGAACTTATTACCACCTAAAATCATATAGAACATCCAGTTGTTTGCATATTCACTGTCCCCTCCATGAAAATGTGAGCTTCCTGAGTTCAGAGTAGTTTGTTCCCAGTATCTTCTGCTACAAGAACAATGACCGGAACTTCTACTCAATGCATAATCATGTGTCAGGCACTGTGCTCAATGCTGAAGATATGACAATGAATAGAACAAAGTGTCCCTGAGTTCATGGGGTTTATATTCTAATGAAAGAGGATAATTAGTAAACAAACAAGATAATTATAGATTACAATATATGCTTTTAAAGAAACATCATTAAAACAAAGAGGAACAATTGGAGGTCATTTCAAGTAGGCTGATCAGAGAAGGCAAAGCCTCAATAAGCCTCAAAATCTAAAGGATGAAAATAAGCAAGCCAGGTGAAAAGCAACAGGTGAACACCAGTCTCCTGGAATATTACGTTAAGCACATTTTATCATGAGCACCCTAAAAGTTCAGTCCTGTTAAATATGAAATAATTTAAAATGACAGCCTCTTTAACCTTTCTAAATCATCTAAAATATATATCTAATTTCACCGACTTCCACTAAAATGTAAGGTCCTTGAAGGCAGGACTTAACCTGTCATGTTTACCTCCACTGCTATTAGCACCTGGAGAAGCACTGGCACTTAGATTAGATAGCACTCAACATCTTCTGAATAAATAATGAATAAAATTACTTGAGTTCAAATTTTCCACGTGGCAAGTGAATAAAAATTGAAGTATAGCTTTTACAAGAAACAATGTCTATATTCTAAATCAAAGGTCAGCAAACTATGATCCAGTCTAAATATAGCCTGTCGCTTGTTTATGTAAATAGAGTTTTATTAGAACACAGCCACACCCATCCATTTAGGTACTGTACATGGCTACTTCTGAGCAGCAGAGATGAATAGCTGCAACAGAAACTGTATGGTCTGAAAAGCCTAAAATACACATCTTACCCTTTACAGAAAAAGTTTGCTGACCTCTGCTCTACATAGTAATTGTCGCTGTATTTTTATGAATGCTAAACAAATTTTTTCGGTGGGAATCACTAAATTTATCAGTAACTATGATTTCTAAGCAAACCTCTGTAAAAATACA
>NW_007745657.1:10484-13927 GCF_000696425.1 Galeopterus variegatus
GATTGTCTGCTTTTCTCTTTTATTCCCATTGTAAAAGGCAATTTCTTCACTATTAAAGAAAATAATTTAACAATTAATTTTTATATTACCTAAGCTTGAAAAATAATTGAAATACAGTCTCTGATGACTGAACATTTGTATTTAAATGAACATTTTGTGACTAATAGCTTATCTCGTACATCTCAAGCCATGGTCTGTACTTAAGATCCTGCTCTTAGCTCATCTGACATGAAGCACAGAAATAACACACCTGACTGGGTCTTACACTGGACTATAACCTATGCTTTATGCAAACTGGCTGGGAAAGATATGCTAAGCTAATTCTCAGAAATTTGAAATAAGACACAGAAGGAAGTTGCTATGATACATAGAAAGGCAGGACTGGGACAGACATTATAGACTATAAGTTAAAGAACAGACCTAGACAGGAGGGAGAGGAAAAACAACAACTAGAAAAGGATAGGTGGTGATGCCTTGACAGATTGCCTTCGAAAAACAGAAAAGCGGGCTAAGTCCTGAAGGCTTCAAAGTATCAGTTCCCAGGAGGCCTGGATGCACAGTTTTCCTTATTCCTGGAACCCTACAATCCTCACAACCATTCCCCTTTTATTGAGCTGGCCTGAATGGGTTCACAAGCACCACAGGATCTTGACTAGGAAAAGGGACACTTTACAGATAAAAAAGATTAAGTGTAGTTAAGTACATTTGAAAGTCATCCAGACAACAAGTCAAAAAGCTGAAATTATAACTCATTTCTGATCTTAAAGTTTATAGTCCTTCCATTATATAAGTATTATATAAACTGTCCCAGCAAAGTACCTTTTACAGCAGAGGAAAGTAAATATTTACTAGGAGCCTAGAAGGCATAGGTTAAACAGCCTTTAATAAACACCCATTTCTTTAATCTTTTCTTTCCTTTAAAAATTTATAAGTTTTATATTCTACCCCAAAATGTACCCACATTTTTTCATCATAAATACAAGGCACCTCCTACCTTACTCAACCCCTTAAAGTAAAATTAACTTTCCACAAAGATGCACCATATTTATCCTGAGTTTCAGTTTCCTTGAACAATGATACAGAGACCCAGGGTATAAGAATCCCAAGGTATGAGAATCCCACAATTCTACACCTATATTTACTTTTTTTTGTACTTCCTTTTACCTCTTCATACATCTCAGCCTACGGAAGAAGATGAGCTAAGGATTCTCCTTCTCCTGAACTAAGTCATTTTAGCCCTAACCAAAAATGTGAAAGAACTAAACATTCTAGAATAGGGATGGCTGCCTCTACAACATCTATTCTCTTTCACATCCTTCTTCCTAAAAAAAACCCTGAATTTTCTTAAAGTTGTCTATCCTCTCCTGGGTATCTTAATGCTTTAGAAACGGCCTCAACCACATTCATAGTGTATGGGTCCCAACTGGTCTAAGCCAATCACTTTGCTGTGAATGCTTTAGGCATGGGCAAGTGAAAATTCTGGCCAATGAGATGAAGGAAAAGTCAGCTGTGGGACTTTGGGGAAACGTTTCTTTGCTCTCTTAGAGAGACACCAGAAAAAATGACCCCTTTTTGATCCTAGACCTTTTTCAAGGGGAGATGGGCTAGTGAAATGTAGAACTGCTTTTGCCATCTCGTGATCACAAAAAGAATTAGTCTGAAGAAAGGAGCAACATACAAAGCGGGGAGAGCCAAGAGAACTCAAAGAGCCAGAGACCTCATCATGCTGTGCCCGGAACTGCTCTGACTTAAAGAGTTCTTATGTGAAGTAGTAAAGGTCCTTATTGTTGGAGCCATCTGACTCATGTTTTCTGTTGCTTGCAGTAGAAAGCATCTGAGTTGATACCATCTTTCATTTACTTGGCAATTACCTCTCAGTTTAACTCTCTGTTCCTCTGCCTCCCCACAGCACAAAACCCCATTTAAAACTGGTAACATTTTAGCAATGCAAGGATTGCTACACTTTTTCTTTCTGTTTTAGATTTCAAGACTATTTGGAAAATAGGTAGACACACATGCAGTGAGACTTAATCACTGAGCAATACAAACATTGTCTCAAAATAAAAAGTATTTATGGATAAATTGAGAAAAAATTTTCTTTGAACAAGTAAATAAATTTGAATTTGAATTGTACCTTGACTACGTTTAAAGAGAAATTAACAGAAGATATGAAGAGGTGAACCAGGGATATCACATAGTTAAGAAGAAAAAGGGCTCAAAATATGGAAGACTACTACTTTATAAAACTAATATCCTTCATAATACATATTTTCAAAACAAGTAAATACACACACTATTTCAATAACAGTGTTACCAGACTTCTTGAAGTCAATTTAAATAACATAAATATTCATAAAAATTAATTTTTAGTATAGCTTTAATAATTTCTCCTTACCTATTTGTGATAAGCCGAGAATTAACGTATCTATATTCTCCTTCATACTTCTGCTCAGTTATTGTCATCTTACCAATGGGTCTTCTAAGTCGAGTTAGAAATAGCCCAGAAACAAGCAAGTAGCCCATCATGCTTGCTGGGCCCTATTATTATTGGGAGAGAAAGATAGACAAAGTTCAAGGACAGCATCACAAATTCACTGGATGCAAAATGTACAATTTCTATAATTAACCGGATGACTTTGAGAGAAACTGATCCTTTGGCTCAGTTTTTTCCCTTGTTTCTTTCCAGAAAAATACACACTAGCCTCTATACTTCTACTACTCACCTACTCCTCCCCAACCAGCACAGCTCATCCCTCAGCTCTCTCACATCTGCTCACCGAAACTCATCACTGCAGTTTTCACTTTTTCTATGGCTTCTAACACTTTTCTGTTGGAAGTCTTCTTGATAATCTTCTAAGAGTCCACAATAATTCCCAGACTTCTTCTTTGCCATCTCTTTGAATGTTAGTATTTCCACAGGTTCCTTCCTTAGGTCTCTTCTCATGCTAAATTTATACCTCTAGTCCCATCACTCTTATGAACCCAAAATATTATTTCCAAACTGTATATCTTCACCTCACTACTGTGTAAATGCCTCAAGCTCAATTCCTCCAAACAAGCTCTATCTGCCTTCCCCTGCTTTGCACATCTTGCATCCAGCTGGTGCACTTACTAACTTTGTAAGTGGACTCATCATCCAACGGCCATCCCAAGAAAAAAACTTCAAGCTTACCTTTCCAAGCTCACCACAGGGTCTTCCTTCATTCTTGTATATATCCTACTTGCTCTGCTATACTGAAATAATTATTTCCTGAACATGCTATTCAATGAGGTTGTTATATCTGGCAAGCCTGACAAATATAATGGACACCTACTTATCTCCCCAAAGCAGAGCAAATATAAGGTCCAATTCTTCCAGGCACTTAAGCCTTCATCGAAACTTGGCTGGCCAGTTAGCTCAGTTGGTTAGAGCATGGTGCTGATAACACCAAGGTCCAGGGTTC
>NW_007745657.1:14180-14494 GCF_000696425.1 Galeopterus variegatus
TCTTACTCATCTTTTCACTCCTACTACCTAACACAATGTATGTGGAATATAGTATGTATTCGAGATTTTTTAATATTAAATCTGACTGATTCAATGCATTTCAACAATTACCGCAAATATGGGCTAAAGAGATAATTAAAACATAGTTTCTGCCTTTAAGAAATACCTGGAGACATTTAATTATTGTAAGATATTACAGTACAGAGACAAGAAACATTAGGCCTATTCACTTGCTCAGATTAAAGCTGTAAGAATGATTAAACCTGGATTACGGAATAGCAAAGTTGGTTAGGAAGACAGACAAGAAAATTCAT
>NW_007745658.1:0-362 GCF_000696425.1 Galeopterus variegatus
ACTAAATTCATTTTTCTGTTCTTACAGTTTTTTGGTGGAGTCTTTAGATTTTCTATATATGTTGTCATTATTATTATATATTATGTTGTTAGCAAACAGAGATATTTTTCCTTCTTCCTTTCTTATTTGGATGCCTTTTATTTATTTTTCTTGCCTAATTGCTCTGGCTAGGATTTCCAGCACTATGCTGAACAGAAGTAGTGAGAGTGGGCATTCTCACCTTGTTTCTGAGCTTAGAGAAAAGCCTTCAAATTTTAACTTGGATTATTATGTTATCTGTAGACTTGTCATATATGGCCTTTTTTGTGTTAAGGCGCATTCCTTCTAAACCTAATTTGTTGAGAGTGTTATCATATAAAGAT
>NW_007745658.1:1853-8606 GCF_000696425.1 Galeopterus variegatus
TGTGTATTCTCTTGCTGTTGGGTGAAAAAAATGTTCTGTATGTGTCTGTTAGGTCTACTTGGTCTAAAGTATAGTTCAAATCCAATGTTTCCATGTTGTTTTTCTATCCAGAGGATCTGTCCAATGTTGAAAACAGGGTATTTAAATCTAGTACAATTATTGTGTTGCAGTCTAGATCTCCCTTCAGATCTCTTAATGTTTGGTTTATATATGTAGGTGCTCTGATGTTGGATGCATATATACAAATATTTACAATACAAAACAACTACCTCTCTCTGACTTGTCAGACTGGGCTCTTGTAGAAAAGGAATCTCACCAATTTTTCTGGCCAGCGACTTTAAGGTTCCATTCAAACCTATGTGTGTAGAGCATAGAATCTACCATGTCCTGTCAATACCCCAAGACAAATAAGGTAAGAACTATACTCTATAGTTGTAGCTAAAAAGATTGTGGTGTTGGATGTGTGTTCTAGTTTCTTTATCTTCACAGCGAAGCTGAGTATAAGTGTTTATCTCCCAATCGCTCTGCACTAAGCCATGAAAAGGATTTATAGCACATACATGCAATGAAGTTCAAGTTGCAACCTCTGATTCTGGGGACATAGCTGCTGAAATTTGGCCTATTATACATGCACCTCTTTATTTTCTGTTGGTACAGCCACTCAAGAATGAAAGGCCCCATTAACTCCCAGAGATTGGTCGTTAAGGAGGCAATCCCTTGGTTGAGAGCTATAGAAGATGTGGCACTCAATGTGTGGCCAAACTCCTTCCTGAAAGAATGGGTAGGCTTGGGTTTATTACTGGGGTGAACTGGAAGGAAGGCTCATGAAGTGCTGAGACACAGCCCTCACTGCCAGAGGGCTATTGTTTGTTTGCCCTGTTAGCTGCTCAATGCAAGTTTGTTAGAAGCCAGGTCATCAAGTAGCCACTGGTAGTCTGTGCTATAATCCGCTTCCACAGACAACATGAAAATTTTATGTTCCTGCCACTTTTCTGTACTTCTCTAAGGGGATATATCACTGAAAAGTGTTTGAATGCCATTAAAGACCACCTCTTTGTTCTGTGATGTAGGGAGACTCACATATGCCTGGTGCCTTCTGTTCCCTTAGATAAGAAGTTAAGGATAGAGTCCTTTGGGAGGTAACTATAAATGCTGGAGCACACAAGGTATGGCATCGTCCCTTTGTGGAGAGAAATGAGGAGCAGTGTTTTTAAAGTCTCTTTTCTGCACTGCTCCTGGGGGATGAATCCCCTGGAGGTGCTTACTGACTCACATAAAACTGCCACTTTTTTTCAGTGGTCTAGATAGACTCACATATACTTAGTACCCTCTGCTCCCAGAGCTAGAAGGTTTAGGATGCATCCTTGGGTGGAAGCTATAAAAACTGGGATGCATAATGTGTAGACAAACTCCTTCCAGGAGAGATTACTAGACCTGGAGTTATCACTGGGGAAAAGCCTTGAGAAGTCCAATCTGCTTCTCAGGCTGGAAGCAGGTCAATATTTGTCTGCCTCTTTAACTCCCTGATGAAAATTAATTGGAAGCCACACTGCCAAATCATCACTGGAAGAGTCTGTCATAAATCCCTTTTAAGGAGAATCAGGGAACTGCATTGTATAAGCCCCCTCTTTGCACTGTTTCTGGGGATGAAGCCCCTGGAAACACCTGAGCGTCTGTGTAAAGCTGCCACATTTTTGTGTGCTGTGTACGAGTGGTCTGATCCCCTCAGCTCACAGAGTTGATGAATAAAGAGCCAAACCATGGGGAACTTTAATGTTTGGGTGCTGTATGTGAGTTCTAAATTCTCCTTTCTATAGGGAGAAGCTGGGCATTGGGAATTCTGTTTCTGATTTTACAGTGCAGTGTCCTGGGTGGGGTCGGTGCCTTATCTTTTCCTGCCTGTTTGATGTGGATGTTTCCTCAATTGCCAATGGGTAGAACTGGTCTCTGACTTTCTCTGAGGGAAGTGATCCTTGAATAAATGTTTATTTGGTGTATCTGTGGGTGGAGGGAGAGTCAGGGCTTCCTATTCGGCCATGCTACTGATGTCGCTTCTGTGTATCTAGATAGGTATTTTTCTTCTCATTTTTCACATAAAGAAAATGATTCTGGAAAAGTTTAATTAGCAACCCAGGTGGCCAAGCTGGGAAGTTAGGGAGTCAGTATTCATTCAGGTCTGTGCATGCCAAAGCCCCCATTCTTCCTATTACATCATGTAGCCTCTGAATGTTTTCTGAAATTTATGTGGCCATAGATCAAACAGAATAAATAAGCTTTCCTTTACCTGAAACTACAGGGATAAAATGGAATACTTTTCAAAAGAAAGCCATTTTTTTCCTAATAATAATGGCCTAGTTTTGATATAGGCATGGCAAATAAAAGAGAAAAGAAAAAAACAATGAAAAATGAGTTTTCTGTTATTGAACCTATTTTTTTTTTTTTTATTGAAAGCAGATTCAATGGAGTTTTAGAAAAATGTTTAAGTCCCCATTGTAAAATTCGCTCTGTCTTTTTCAGCAAATTTTTCACTTCTTAGCACTTCGTTTTTTGTTAAATAAGCAGGTTGACCTATTGGGTATTTGTGTACTTTTATATTATTTTATTTTCCTCCAAAAGTAAAAAAATCTGCTTAAATTAAATTTTATGCAGATGAACTGTATGTGAACAAAAATAAAAATTGCTTGTGTGAGGTGGAAGAGATGGGCTTGAAAGTTTTCCAGTAGGAATTCAACTTTGCTTATTCAATGTCTTTGAAATACCACAAAAACACAGCTGAGAAAATAAGGTAAAATTAGTAACTAAACTGCACAATGTCTCTTCCAGCTCCCTATTCTACAACCACTGACAGAACATTTTAACATTTGTTTTTCATCATGAGACACACAAGATGATGATTATATGTGTAATATGACCAATGGGAATATCCAGGTTTACTCTAAACTAACTTTATCTTCATACCTTTCACGCTGTATTGCAATGCAAGAAGTAAAATTTATTTTATATGATAAATGTGAATGCACTTTAATTTGGAAAGTGTTTTTTCATTCATGACCTTATGTATTTATTAATTATTAGTAATAAGTCACGTAATAACTTCGTATAGCATACATTATACGAAGTTATACGAACATGATTTTCTGCAAATAGATTAAAACATCAACAGCTTGTCTCATAAATCTCCTTGATATGACTTTGGACACATTAAAAACTCAAAGATATGTTACAGCCTTGCAACCAAACACAAGATATGTTTACCAGCGTAATCAGATGTCCGGCCTCCTGTTGGGTAATATCTTAAACCACCAAGGCTCAGAATTTTCTTTTATTAAATAGGGGAAAGGAGCCCTTGAGTTTCAAATATCTGAGAGGTAGAAGATCCCATCTCACCGAGTGGTAGATGTTAAGTCCTGGGAGTGATTACTGCTTTGAGACCAGAAGCCAATAATAAACGTAAATTTAACCGTGAGTTCTGGAGCTCTTCTGGGTCCTAGGCACCATTTTCACATGGTACACTCACAGCAGGTCTGGCCTGGAAGAGAGGGACCACTTCCTCTATTCTACATATGAGGAGGCAAGCTCTGAGAAATAAAGTGGCATGATCATAGTAATAGAACACCACAAGTATTAGCTTAGCATCAGGGCAGCCATGTTAGAGCTTAATGCTGAGGAAAGTACTCTGCTTGAATAATGGACAATCACTGCAGTTTGTAGGAGTAATTAAGAAAGGCCATACGTAACTCAGTAGCTTGACAATTTGGCCATGCTGTGTTCAAGTACAGTGTTCTTTCCACCAGACAATTTATTGAAGGGGCTACATGAGCTGCTATAAGATGGTCTGGTTATCCAACCACTGTTGATAACATAAGAATTTCAAACATCTAATTAAACATAACCTTTTATGCACTCCTTCCTCAGCCAGTTTCATCATGGTGGCCCACAGCCCTGTGTCATGATTTTTGAGGTTGAACCAGGGTATGACCTAGATTTATTTTGCATATCCAGTCATTACAGTGAGGGTTTAGAAAAAGTGTTTATTCCCTATGGACTAATCATGGACAGGACAAAATGGTTTGCCCTTGAAATTCTGTGAAGGAGATGGAAGGCAGTCACATTCCAGACCACTGCATGCTCCAGTGGAGCCATAAAATCTTTGCCAATTTGCTGGATTATAACAAAGCACTCAACAGAGAAAGTGATATTTCCATTCCATGACTGCAGATTTTATCAGACCAAAGAGCTATTGTAATGACCAGTCAATTGAGGACATAAAAGTCATATATGGAGATGATTTTACAACTTTAACTGGAAAGAATGTCGTGATTACAAAAGACATAAATGACACTGGAAAAACAAGGAGTATAATCCAAAGAAGGTCAACATGTCAAGTTGGATATAGGCCAGAATTGTTGGATATAGATCAGACTACATTGGATGTAAAATTCCAGATGAGTTCATTGTAGAATATGCTCTTGACTGTAACTAGCACTTCAAGAATTTGAATCATGTTTGTGTTGTTAGCAAAATTGCAACATACAAAGCCTAAAATGAGAGTCGGGTAGTCGAGTTCGAGAACAACTGGAGTCCCATTGACATCACCAGTAAAACTATCAAATGTTACATTTCTGTGGTCATCTGCATGGTAGAGCTTTTTGCTTGGACCTCCTGAGAATTTTATCTGCTTTGCATTTTAGAAATGACAGTTGCTGCCAGACTGAATTCATTGTTTGCCCTATATGCTAACAGACCATTAGTCCCCTTTGGGTGGATTGTTGTTTGACTTATGAACAAAAAGTCTCTTTAAAAAACAGAACAAAAATCACTTTAAGAAACATTGAAAAAGAAGATATATTAGTTTATTAGTTGATATATTAATTTTTTATTGTCATGAATTCATGAAAAGAGAAGTAGTTGAAAATTGTTAATTATTACACCACTTAAAGTAAGCAGCAGCCAGTTTTCTTACCTGACAGCATCAGAGAGGTTTATTGTATTATACAAACTATGTTTCCTGGAATCACTTTAGTACATTTCAATAGTATTAACTGAATTTTCCCATTTGTTGAGATTGTTTCTGGTGAGTCTCCTTTTATGGTTTCTTTAAATATAAATCAGTATATTCCAGAAGCATTTACACATTTTGAATTTTTCAATGCAAAATCTGTAAAGTTATGACCGCCTCTTAAAAAAAATGAAAAAATAACCTTTCAAAACACCATTCCTTGATAAGCTACACATGGAGTGCAGGCGAGGACTAGAGTGCAGTGAATGAGGTGTTCCGGGTGCTTGTACAACCCTGACAGTGACGTCATCTTCAATTTTGTGCCCTCAGTGCCTCCCCCACTTACCCTGGTTCTGACCATATGGCATACAGTGAACTTGAAAAATCCTCTTCACCTGGCTCTGAAGTTTCATATTCACTTTGAAGTTTCTGATTCAAAACATACCCACACTCCTAATTTGATGACATCACATTTAATTTAACATCTTACTTGAGTTAAATTAACTCAAGAGGAAAACCCCGTGTTCATACCTACATTTTCACTTTCTCATTTATGCAGCTTTCCATCTAATTCTACCAACTTTTTCTCTTCTTTCCATATGTAATTTATTCAGATAAAATATATTTCTATCAGGTATTTTTTTAAACTGTATCTTGACCTTTTCATTCAATTAGGAGATCAGACTCTATTTCAAACCATGAAGACCACAGACATTTCCATCCCAAAACATCATTCTAAAGAGTGTATGTTCTCATTTACAGAAATAACATAATTCATCAGTAATTTTATTGGTCTTCTTCAGATAGTTTTAAAACACCTGGGTGAGGCCTTTGGAAAGATGCCCAGGAGAACACTCTGAGCCCCACAAACATGAGGATAGTGAAGCAGAACAATAAAGGCCCAGGGACCGCAGAGCCTAGAGCCCTTCTCCTGAGGAAGCCACGCTGGTCTCCATATGAGCAAAGGATATGTGGATGGATAATAATAATAACAAGGATAAAGGACATTTTTTGCATGCTCTTGTGTACCAAGGATTAAATAGCAGGCATGAGCCTCAGCCAACTAGCTGTTTATCCAATACCCATTCTTGCCTTCATCTAAAGGAAAAGCATTTTAGCTGGTTCACAGATGGACAAAATAACACCTTCATTTTCTGGCCTCCTCTCTGGCTGGGTGAAGTCACTCATGTAAGTTCCTGTCAATGGGGTGTTAGCAGAAGTGTCCTATGGCAGCTTTCTGGAAATTTCCTCAAGAAGACAGTGCAGAGTTACTCTTTGGCTCTTTGTCATCCTTTTTCCTCACTCCTACTTGGAGCATGGATTTCATGATGGAGAGCCATCTTACCATGACAACAAGAGAATGACCATTTAATGATGAGGAAGGCAGCCAGGTCTCTGAGGATCTCACTGAGCAGAGCCGACTCACCAGCCCTAGATCAGGGGCCTCTGGGCAGAAGCATCAGATTTAACCCACTGTGACTACAGGTTTTCTGATACTTGAAGATAAATCTAATCTTTACTAATTCTTCCTTAGCCTCACAACAATCATACAAGGTGAGTTATTGTTATTATCTTCATTTTACAATTGAGGAAGCTGAAGGACAAAAAAAGCTTACAGCCCCAGGATGAAAGGCCTAGAATCCTCATGAGGATTTCACGAGGATCACAAGGAAGAGTCTAGTGCAGAGCCCTGGTTCCGTGGAGGCTCTGTGCTGCCCCTAGGGCTTCTGTTCTCACCCTTACTCTTTCTCTCT